>NW_028292576.1:8547434-8582223 GCF_029948245.1 Actinia tenebrosa | reverse complement strand
TAGCAGTGAATTTTAAAATTTAAATTGAAAACTTACCGCATTGCCTTGTCATCTAGACTATAAAGAATATTCATATACCTATCAACCTTATCAATAAGTTGTTACCGAGGCTACACTTTAGACAAGTCAAGGATTGTGATCAGATAGATTCGTTTTACATTTTTTCATCTGCTTGATACCTATTATGTACTTAGAGTCTTAAACAGGCAGTTACCCTCCTTTGACATCCTCAAACTGCAGTTTGTATCAAGAGCCTTATTTGTTGGATATGTCGGAATGTTTCACGTATAGACTATCAAAATAAATATGTATACACTTGTGCATTAAATTCCATGATATTTTATTTTAGTTCGATTCATTTATCATCCCTTAATCTATACCTGCACCTATAAGTGACTCCATGTCTGTTCTTTTTACTTTATTTCGATTTCATTTATCATCCATATACTTTGACATATTAGCGAACTCCATGTCTGGTCTTTTTGTTTTATTTCGATTCATTTATCATCCATATACTTTACCATATTAGCGACTCCATGTCTGTAGGTGTCTTTGATTTGAGCATAGTTTGAATCAAAGCTGTGACCAAAGAGTAAGCACATACACCAGTTTTTTTGAATACACAGACTCATTTGCAAAAGGGTAGCCGCCCCCTCGTTTATAAGTCACCTATTCACACATTAAAAATCCTGAGACTATAAATGTTTGGTATTGATCAAATTGCGCATTCCTACATTACAATTGACTTTCATTCAATTTGGAAATGATTTTGCTCTTAAATGACGAGAAGTGTGTACGAGTGATCAGTTTTAGGGAAGGGGGGGGGGGACGGGAGCAAGAGAAGGATCTATTCTAGATTATAATATTCAAGTCCTTGTTATTTTTCTTTTCTTTTTTTTTCTAACACTTTGATCTGTCTACTGAACGAATTTCCTGTTTTGAACGAGGCGTTTTGTAGAACATTTTGACGCTTGGACATCACATTTGTTACACAGCTCAACCTACAGTTCGCTTCCTCTTTCGCTTGCAGATTCATCTGCAGGAGCTGAGAGTAGAAATGAAAATATGAAATCAGGGCATGGCAATGGAAAATGAAAGAATGGGATGGCAGTCCAAGTTTTTGTAGGAGAAATAAACAAAAACGCGATCTAAAGTGTAGTCCCTGTTGGATGACAAGGAGTTTCATTTTTCTCCAAATGGCGACTGTGACGTCACTTGTAGTCTAATTTGTTTAGACTTACTTGCAACAGTTTTAAGTATTCTATTGGTTCCGTATCCAATTTTAATACAAAGAAAATACCGGCCATATTGGAGAATACCTCTAAAATGGCGGATGCAGAGTGCAAAAAACTGTTCATTAGCCTAGTCTCATCCTCAGGCTATAATTGTCAGCATCTCCGCAATCCAATATGGCAGACGCTCAGAGCTGACACACGTAGACTGGCAAGACGCTCGGAGTTATCTTCCAAAATAGACGAATCGAATTTATTTCTTTAAAATGAACTATTTTTAGTCGTCATGGTTTCGGTTTGAAAAAATAACTTAACCTTCACATTGTACGTATTGACCATAGACCGCTCGAGTTACTTCCATAGCAAAGGCAGCTCGGTTCACTAAACTCGAGGTTTGGTCATGCTACTCTCGTCTGAGAAGCACATGCGTGACGTCCATGCCAAACAGCAACACAGTAGTCTGGTCTATCCTTACCAACACTCCATACATTGCTTGGGTTTCCTTATATTCAAGGTAATACAGACACCGAGTAGTCGTGTGCCATTCACACAGCTTACTCTCCTTGATCTTCGAGTAGCATTCATCGTGAGCTTTGCAACATCTGAATACGAATACAAAAAGACTTCAGTATTGGGTGTGGTGTGGAAAACTTGTGATGATGGCAATGATGACGATAGTCGTACTGAATGATAATGTTGACAATATATGTTGATAATATCATCATATATGATGGTGGTGGTTGGTCAGTGATGGTGATGTTAATAACAGTTATTAATATGTTAATGATATCCAGATATATCCTGTACTTATCATGATGAAGATGTTGGTGGCAGCGGTGGGTGGTAGTGGCGATGATAGTATGATAGTGAATAATACGTTAATAATATCCTGATAATATCCATGTACTTATCATGATGATGAGGATATTATCAGGATATTATTAACGTATTATTCACTATCATAATATCATGTACTTATCATGATGATGAGGATATTGGTGTCAGTATTGGTTTGATGAGTGATGATGATCAGAGTGAATAATATATTAATAATATCCTGATAACATCTTATACCCTGTCAGTATCATCTACTGGTTTTCCCTTGCCATGAAAGGCACACCAACACCCAATATCCCTCATACAGGCCATCCACTTCTCTTAGTGGGCACATTCCAGCATGGTCTTGTACTGTAAGACACTTCTACGCTGTCGTGCTTTCCTCCTAAAACAAACCAGTATTAGTCTCTAATAACCCTAGATTAAATTCCGTAATTTATGATAGATGTTCTTCGAGGCCGCGAGCAAGCGCCTGGGATTTATGTTTGAGGCTTTGTCCCCGCCAAGCTCAGCGTAAAAATAGCCACAGTATTGAACATTATTTTTCTCCATTGAACAATCATTCGACTAGAAATCTATCTTTACTTTTAGCTTGTTTTCAAACGGTTGACTAAAGACTGCGACAAACACAGTCATGATAAAAACCAGTAGAAGAAGTTCTCGATTAACTGCCATTTTACTTGCGACGTCTATCTTCTCCGTCGATCAATCTACAAATAAAGAAAGAGAAAAATGGTCCTCTTTTTGTCGGTGTGCTTAACCAATTGATAACCAGCGTGATTTGAACTGGTTCTTTTTTTTGAGGTCACGAGTAAAGTTACCTGACAAAAAATCCTACTAGTTTATTGACAATAAATGAAAAATTTAAAACGACTACTTTTGTCTTTTTCTGAATTTTTTTTCCAAGCTAGTGACAAATGATAAATTATTTCTTTACCATTGTCCTTGTTGTAAATATTTTTAAAATTCATATTTAATGCGGTCGTTCTTCTTCGAAATGGCATTCTTCGGTCGACCTCTTCAATCAACACAAATAAGCTGTGTTTCGATTAATTGGAAAATAATCATGTATCGAAAATTCCTTCAGATTTATCATTACTTGCATCCTTTGAAACAACCAGTGTTGGGGATTTAGAATCAGAGGAGTAGAGGGAGTTGGAGTAGTAAGGGCAAGGGTTACTGGTATCCGCTTTATTATTGACTCACGTTAGACAAACATTATATACCATCCATTTTTTTTGTGCCAACCTGGTCGCTTGTTTCTTAGTCATTGATATAAGGGCTATTGTTAGAATCTAAAATGATGGCATTGCTTTGTTTCAAAATGGCTGCCATTTTATGCTACTAACTGTAAGTAAATAGCATGTAAGCTGCACGGCTGCTACTAGCGCCTAAATACGCAGCCAGTAAAGTCCTCCACTGGTCATGATTGTGAAGCGCATTGAAACCATGTAAAATGCGCTATATAAGAACCCCGTTATTATTAATGCTAACCGAATGAACCACTTCACAAAATTTGTGCTATTTATCCCGAATTGAAAATAGAAATTTCAGAAAAATCATGAAATTATCGTAAAAAAGTAACAGTACTGTAATTTAGTAGAAAGAAGAGAGAAAGAGGCATAAAAATTGACCATGACGTTTATGGGTAAATTTAAGTGAGTTAACTGGAAAACCGTGGGAAAATTCAAATTCTGGATGGGAAGTTAAAACGAGTAAGTTATTGAAAACAAAGATGATTATCCATTAGAGGTATCTGTCATAATATTTGGATGGCAAGAATTACCAGGTTAAGAAATATAGTGGTGTTCACATACGTTTAGATATCATCTACAAACATTTCACAGTATTGTTCGCGGGAATTTATGGAGTTTGTGCTTCAAGACAAATATGTTTTGTTTTAAGAGATGTTTTTTGAAGGGTCATTATGACGTTGGTTGCTTCCTGTTTACACGGCTTGTGAACCGGCTATTATTTCTCAATATGTGAACTATTTTCCCCTTCTTTCTTCTTCTGTTTGTTTACTATTTCCTCCTTTTTACTTTTCCACGTTGTATGTAATAGCTGAGCTTCCTTTCTTCATATAGTCTTCTTGCTTTATCTCAATTTTTCCCCTCCTTGCTTCCTCGCTTCCTTGCTTCCTTGCTTCCTTGCTTCCTTGCTTCCTTGCTTCCTTGCTTCCTTGCTTCCTTGCTTCCTTGCTTCCTTGCTTCCTTGCTTCCTTGCTTCCTTGCTTGCTTGCTTGCTTCCTCCCTTCTCCTGCTTCTTTCCCACGCTCTGCATAGCAATTAGCCTTGTACACTCTTGATATCCATTACTCTAAAATACTTATTTATTTACTACAATTTACCCGATAACTTCTTCATAACTCCATTAGCATAGCAAACAGTAAATTAAAAAAAGAACATGGGACTCTAGCAGTTGTGAACTGAGGTGTGTCGTGTTCTGATGAGAAACACGCTAATTTTTCTGCCTGGAATTCGCGCATTCCTCGGCTATAAATAACGAAACCTTGCCATGATTCGGCACAATTTGAAGACCTCTGCATTTGACTCTCAAGAAGACCATCGCACCTTACTACCATCAAAATGGGAGCCCTGAAACTTCTGGTACTCTTGGTAGTCGTGGCTTGTGTTGCCTGTACTTCTTTTGATTTGGCAAAACTGGTAAGACATCCTTTTTCTAATATTGTAGTTGTTTTTTTTTTTTGAACTAATAAAGTTCAGTATTTCATATATGTGAAATGATTTTCAAAACATCTTTTCGCGCTCAGAGACACGATATTGTATATCAATGAACCTCGATTACTTCGGAATAGTAGCTCGTTGGAGCTTGCACGGGCCCTGAGATTGGAAGCGTGCGCCCAACAATATGGATATATTTAAAGCTGCACTCCAACATATCTCGATGCAATCAATGATCAATCTGACGATGTTGTTCACTTGAGGAAAAACTAAAACTTTTCTCTTAATGCTTGTATAACTCTAGAAAAAGAAGTCGTTGTCCAAGACTTTGAAGACTCAAGGTATTTCTCAATGTAGTCATAATATTTTATATTATTATATTCTTTAATTCTTGTACCTCTTTACAATTTTACTGGACTGGTATTCCAGTGTTGCTGGAGTGTAGCCCGTGCATGCGTAGGAATATTGTGTCCCCACACGGCTGTCTACCACGAGAGTTTTCTAGTTCCTCTCGGCCAGCACAATAACACAGGTTGTCAATGGAGTAACACTGATACTAATAAAGTTTTTTATCTGTAGTACACACCAGAGCCAGGAGATCCCTGTACGAGTTTTACCAGATGATCAAGTGTGAGACTGGAAGGGACTGGCAGGATTACAACCTGTATGGGTGCTTCTGTGGGAAAGGTGGAAAGGGCACCCCTGTGGACGCTCTCGACCAGTAAGTTTCTTTCGTCTCTCTCTCTCTGTGTCTTTCTCTCTCTCTCTCAAAAATGGTTCCTACACGAGCTCCCCTTAGTTACCGTTACTATGTCCCTCAGTTAAGCTACAAATGATATATCTCAGAAATAAAAACTTTCCTAATAGCTGAAAATTAATTTTTAGAATGAATGTACCTATATCATTCAATTTTACTTCCATTCGTTTGAATCCCACTGCCTTTTATCTCTTGTTGTCAGGTGTTGCTTTGACCACGATGAGTGTTACGACAGGGCAGCAGCTACTGTTTGTACCTGGCCTTACCAGATATACCTGGACTCGTACTGGCACAAGAACTGCAGTGAATGTGGTAAGACAGCCAGCCCGTCTCTAGCTCCTCATTCTTGTCTTGCTTCCCCTTGCAGCTCGTAAGAATGTTACTCAATTTGGAGGACGTAACAAAAGGTTTCCAATTCTCTGAGGAGTTTGAAATGTTTTTGTTTTGTCCTCCAAATTGAGCTGCTTTGGCTTCACATGCAAGGAGTATATCTATAATTCTTGACTAAAGAGGATTTGATTTATCAAGTCGTGTGCGGGGGGGATGGGGAAGGGATCAAAATCGTGTAGCGTTGTACCGTGTAACAATTCTTATCCAACTCGAGCTGCATTGCCATAGTTACATCAATATATTTCTTCCCGTTTTTGCCAGATATTTTCATATCCATTTAATCAAACTTGCAATAAGATTTACATTCTTTCATTACAAAGTGTCAATTCCATAGGCCCGTGCCCTTGAATATTTTGGGCTTTGTGACAAAGTCATGGTAACACTTTGATTGACGTTTTAGCATCCACCAAAACTCTATTTCGTGGCAACGGCAAACTGGTACAATTCCGCGCGTGTAATTGGTAAAGCACTGCAATACAATACAAGGCGTGCCTACCAACGCCTTTATACCGTTGCCTGATCCGAACCATTAATAAATAAAATTCTGCTATCGTTTTCTCAGACGCTTCTAAGAACACCGCCTGTGAACAAGCCTTGTGCGAGTGTGACAGCAGAGCAGCCAAATGCTTCAAAAACAGCAAATGGGATCAACAATACGATGACTACCCTCAAGACAAGTGCGCGTGATGTGCACGTGACTATGACGTCATTTAGTCCACGTGATACGAAAACACATGAATAATAATAATGGATAGCAAACGACTGGATTTGCTTTGTTAGTTCTTATGCCGATATATGTATGTTGGTGTATTGAAGAAAATAAACAAAATAGCAAAATACTTCCAGATATCTCGCTGTCTATCTTATGAGATTCGAGAATCCTCGATTTTCTATTGGACCAAAAACTTGGCAGTGATTTGTTTTTTAATGTTTTTTATTTCTTAATTTTTTTAAGGGGAATACAGAGTTACAAAAATACAACTACAAATAGTTTAGCCTACACTATTACATAAATACATCACAATACTTTGAAAACTAAAAGTTAGAATAGTTAGAAAACTAAAAGGCGTAGACAGCAGTCACACAACAGAAATCTCCTTCTATGACATCGCTTATTTCCCCCGCCATGTATGAAGGAAGGGCCACATGAACAAACCTCTTGAGTCAAATCATTTTCAACACGAACTGATTACGAAAAATATTTTTCTTTATTCGATATGATCATGTCACATTTCTCAATCTGCTATCGCTTGATCTACACATTTTGATTGTGAATAACGTTTATTGGCGTCGTTGAACTTTGCTTTGGCGAAGCACTTGACAGCGACGCTGTCACACTCACATACAGCCTGTTCGCAGGCATTGTTTTGCTGTTTATCTGGGGAAAAACGATACACAAGTCAATGGAGTTTGAAGTGTTTGTAATCGATCTCTAGTGCATATTCACTCGATAGTTGTTATTGGGTTGAGCCAACAGTCGAGTAGGCCACATTTTGGAGTGGATATATGACGTCATAGCCGCCATGATGATTTTTTTAACAGCTCTATTGGGAAACTAATATTACAATGTGTTGAATAGAAAAACTAAAAGTTACCCATAAAGGAAAGTCACGAACTTAACGGGACACGAGACCCATGCAAGGTGACCACCTCATGAAATGACAATAGCAAAGCATTAGCTTCTCTTGTTAGATCAACCATTCAACATGGCGGGCGTTTCGTTAAGCTATTCATATTATACTTCTCATAAATTGAGTCATGAGTTTTGAGTCACCCCAAGACTTATCCTGTTATCATTACCACAGTCTGAACATCCTTTCCTGGTGTAGATAGTTGTGTAAGCTGCTCCCATGTAACTACATTTACCGGACCGATGGACATCGTAATAACACTTATCATGTTCCTTACAACACCTAGTTAAAATAAATTGTAAGAAAGGTCGATAAACACAGGTGGTCGAGTTACAGGTTTAAATGTGGGTCACCACCAATGTCGGTTTGCAGAATTAAGTTCTGTAGTCGATTTACAGAGGTGGTCGGATGCTTTAGGCGGTTGGATTACAGGGTCGTATTACTTACTTGTCCGTCTCATCGATTGGGGTTCCTTTGCCTCCCGGTCCGCACCAACATCCATAGCCGAGATAGTCTGAGGCCCAACGGTTTGTTTCACAATGAATCATCAGACCAAACTGCCATAAGTTGCGCTTTGTCCTGGTGACTTGTTGACAAAGATGTTTCATTTAGTACTTCAATCTGTGATATCCAAGTAGTCTTGTGTCACACCTATCACTATTTAGTGTATATATTTTTTTTATTATCTTTGAACTCGCTACGATTCTGCAACTGGCAAACACTTATTTCAAAAACCATTTGAAATAAGTTTTTGTTTTTAGAGTGTGTGTTGTTGTTTTTTAATGGGTGTAAATAAAAATGGAAAACAAACAATATAAGAGGGGTAGGGGGAGTGAAACCATTCAGTTCAGTACGGAAGCTATTTGAATGCACTGAAAACCGTACACGTACAAATGCTAAACTTTTCAATTAACTTCGCTGAAAATCCGATCAGTACGTACGTATCTTTGCCTATGTTGGCAACCTTTGACTGTTAACACCAAATGAAACCATGAAATAGTAACGGGAAGCCATTTCAAGACTGATGTAATGTAACGAATCTCTTCGTAACATGGGAAGCCATTTCAGTGTTCATTAACTCGTTTCGTCAAACAATCTACACATTTCAGGGTTCCATCAAAGAAAAATAATTTTAAAAATACCTTTTTCATGCTGTGCAGTCTGCAAAATATATATATATAAATAAATAAATTATCATTATAAATAATATTAGGACCAGTCCAGGGAGATCGTAATTTCCTTTTTCAAATAGAATTGCATTTTCACAGTTAAATAAAAATAATTTTTAAACAATTATTTGTCTATCTTCACGATTATTAATCTATCCCCACCTGTCCATTTTGGCCGGGAAAACCAGAACAAAAACCAGATAAGAAGATAGCTAGAAGAACAGGAGCAATGATTATAGCTCTATTCATTGTCGATAATTCAACCGCTGGGCGATCTCCACTGATTTTCTCCGATGTTCACTTAGTTTTATACAAATTTTACTGATTCCGTTTGAACAGATGAATAAACTGCTCGTAGTACTTATTTATTATCTATGTACAGTCGCTAACTCATATAGATTAAACCTTGTCAAAAATGTGATGATTTTTAAGGGCATTTTACAAAGAGTGAGATTTCATGCGTTGAATTGAATGCATTCTTTTTGGTGGTTTCTTGTGTCGTTGGTCGATGACCCTAAGCTGTTGTACCTGTGCATATTCAAACAAGGTTAAACGAATTTGTTATATAATTTAAGCAGGACATGCACGTTTTATTGTAGTATTAGTGTAAATGTAACTGAAATTATGGATATTTGAGTTTAACACAAACTATTTAATGCGGCACCGCAAGTCAAAACAAATGACTCAATTAAAATAATAATAATAATAATAAATAAATGAAAATCAGCGAGCGAGCAATAACACAAAAATGGAATACTGTATATCTGAAAAATTACATTACACACAACATCCAACGACTTTGTATGTATTTTAAGAGATGGTTTTCATTCACGGCCTTCCGATAAAAAACTATGAACAAAAATACCAATAATTTTATTCGCGATAAAAAGTTTAAACTTAAAAAATAATGCACGTGAAAAATGTAATCTAAACCCAGCCTTGAACAATTTTCTGCACAGCGAACTGATCGATGTTTTTATCAAATGACTTTTTTAAATATTTTGCTATTAGTATAGATTTAGTTTTTATATATTTTTTACATTTATGTTACTGCGCAAATGAAAATACCCCAATTGAGATTTGCGCTATACAAATTCAATACATTATTATTATTAATTATTATTATTTTTTATGGTAAGATAGAAATGTTCACACATTCAGGGTAGCCTCGTTATAGACTTCTAACATTTCTTTTATTTACCAAACGGTTGCACGAGAACCTTTTTGCTATTTGTTTATTCAGGTTTCACATAGAGTATTTTCCCTCCATTTACTGGGAATACCACACGTGTAGGACTGACGTCAACACCTCTTGATGTGAGCACATTTGAGTAGTTAATGTTTGAGATTTTCACAGCTGAATAAACTAAAGAAAAGTTCGTTGATGATGTTCAACCTCTCAAGACCACTATGGAGATAGTTGTGTCTTTGCCGCAAGGGAAGCCGAAAATGTTCAAATGTTTCCGAAAAATAACCAAAATTTTGAAATGAGCTGAATTGAAATGTTCGATACATCTTTGTTAGGCCTAGGTCAAACGTCGGACTTCTCATGAGCCGAACCTAATCACATCAAGGAAGACCACCTTGTTATCTATTGTTTCAATTAGGTTCGGCTCATGTAAAGTTCGACGTTTGACCTGAGCCTCAAGGAATATTATGCGCTTAATTCTTTTAAGCTTTATATTGATTTGTTTTCACTCCAGCGAGTTTCTCTATATCTGTACGTGCAGAGTAAACGAAAGACTCTTGGTGAAAATATAAGCACGATTTTAAAAAGGTTTGAGTAAAGTGGTCCTTTTTTATAGGCTTAACTTTTTTTATGTCCAGCGCGCAGTGGCTGCAGTTGCTTTATAATGTTAGACGAGTTATTGAAAATAACTTATCAAAACCATACGCCTCCTGTAGCTAAATCTGTAACACTGTAAAAATGTTTCTACACTGGGTTACCTCAGTGGTATTTCTTCTAAACATAGCGTCTGTTACTTAAGTACAGTAATATAATGTGTTTACCTAAAATAATATTGCGAAAATAAAACCACTTTTAAAAATTCAGCTTCGGTTTCACACAGGCATTTTGTTTTGCTTTTAACGTTGAAGTTAAAACAAACAAACCTTTTTGGATTGATTTATCGGTGTTTATCTCGCGCCGAATATAATAGAAAACAAACAAACAAACGCATTAGCTAGGGAACTATCCCGAAAATAGATAATAGAAGAACAAAGGAAAAGAATGAAGGTGAAAAGATAGAAATGTGAAGGATTAGGAAAATAAAACTCCTGAATATTGGAAATTTGAAAATAGAACTGGGAAAGTTAAAAGGAAGAATATAAGGATAATGGGATTGAATTGAAAGATGGGAATAAGAGACAGGGAGATGAGAGAAACGAAAAAATGAATAAATAAACATCAATAAAATTGAAATTCCTTTCAAAGATTCTTTCTCATTAAATTTTTTTCCTTCCACTTCCAAGGATTTTACATAAGGTAGCTTTTATTTTAGGAGAAATCAAATAATATATGTATTGGCTTTGCTCAAGTAGTTCAAGTAGTTCGCAATGTTAGCGTTATAGTGTAAACTTGTCGTGGAAAAGATACGGAACGGTGTAATATGAAAACTCGACAAACACATTAATCATTAT
The DNA here is from genome assembly GCF_029948245.1 of Actinia tenebrosa. Taxonomy (NCBI): domain Eukaryota; kingdom Metazoa; phylum Cnidaria; class Anthozoa; order Actiniaria; family Actiniidae; genus Actinia; species Actinia tenebrosa. The sequence continues at coordinate 8,570,883 of NW_028292576.1, read as the reverse complement.
TTTTATTTTTATTTTATTTTTTTCGCCGCTTGACAGTTACTATGAAAGTATTTGATAACTTGCACACTTTAAATAAATATTCAGCGCTGCCTTAGGCAGATGTCTGTTTGCTTTGAGTTGCTTCTTGGATAATAAAAAGAGAAAATAAAGCTGACGCTTGCAGTAGAATTTGACTAGAGCAGGTGACACTGGATGAGAGAAGATGCTGTACAGATTTGCATTGTGTTTCTTGTTTCTAACTGCTGTTTCACATGCTAAACCTAAGCTCAAGGTACGTGTTACAATCTGCTTCTTGTACGAATGTTAAGTTTTATTTGCAATATTTAAAAAGAGGAATTAAGACTATGCTTTATTTATTTTTTTCATAAGATGTGTTAAGTAAGTGAGATTGAGACGGGTCAGTTGGTTTAACAAACTAATATACTCGGAAATTGGAAATGGGAACTGCTTTAAATCTGCAAGCGCTAAAATTATATGGATACCCCTGAAAAAACCTCTTGGCTGATATAAGTCAGGGCACGGCTAACTCACAGATAGAACCCTGAAACAACCTCTGGGCTGATATAAGTCAGGGCATGGCTAACTCACAGATAGAACCCTGGAACAACCTCTGGGCTGATCTATGTCAGGGCACGGCTAACTCACAGATAGAACCCTGAAACAAGCTCTGAGCTGATCAAAGTCAGGGCACAGGTAATGCACAGATCAAACTTGAAGTTAGGGTGATCAAACTCCTAGGGTTATATTATGTTTACTGGTAAAAGAAACCCGCAAAAGACTTGTCCCTATAGCGCGAGGGTCACCCTAGTGTCTATGAAAAGACCTTTTAGCCTCTCTCACGAAAAAATAAAATCAAAGATTTTCTCTATGTCGTATAGGAGAGCGAAGATGAAGGGAAGCTTGTATCTCCTGAACGAGGACTTGCAGACTTTGGTTTGATGATTTTGTGTGGTACAGGAAGAAACCCTTTTGATTACAATGGATATGGTTGCTATTGTGGATTTGACGGCCATGGGAATCCTGTGGACGATGTGGACAGGTAACGAACGAGAGAGAGAGAGAGTGAATGAATGACCTTCAAAATTGTGGTTCCAATTAACCGACAAAAGCCTTTCATTCATATTATAACAGATAATGTCTTCTGTACTTTACAATTTAATCTATAATTACATGTATATTATTTCAGAGAAAGGTGATTGCAATAATACGTTTACACTGCGGAAGTTGCATCCAGGAAGTATAATTAATGGCCATATTCATTATTAACTTGTTATTTTTAATTGTAGGTGCTGTCAAGCACATGATCGTTGTTACGATAGAGTGAAGGCGTCTGGCGTTTGTCCTTTCGGTGTTGCTGCGTACACCTTCCCATACAAGACAACTGAATGTACTGGATGCAGTAAGTACTATCTCTCTCTCTCTTTTGTTCTATCCCCTCCCCCCTCCCCCTCCCCCTCCTCTCTCTCTCTCTCTCTCAAAACTACGAATGGACTCGGTAGGATAGCTTGCTGGCAGGAAAAAGAGGGGAAGAGGGGAAGAGGGAAAGAGGGAAAGAGGGAAAGAGGGAAAGAGGGAAAGAGGGGAAGTTTGGGAGAGGGGGAGAGGGGGAAAGAGGGAAAGAGGGAAGAGGGAAGAGGGAAGAGGAAGAGGGAAGAGGGAAGAGGGAAAGAGGGAAGAGGGAAGAGGGAAAGAGGGAAAGAGGGAAGTTGGGAGGGGAGAGGGGGGAGAAAGAGGGAAAGAGGAAAGAGGAAGATGAACGGGAAGAGGGTGGAGGGGAAAGAGGGCAGGAAGCGGGAAGAGGAAGGGGAAAGAGCGGGCAGAGGGAACGAGGGCAGGGAGGGGACGGGAAGCGGAAGGGGGAAGGGGCCCCGGAACAGGGGAGTTTGGGGGCGCGGGTGAGGGGGCAAGGGGAACGCGGGCAGGGTGGGGGGGGGGAGGGGGGGGCGGGGGTGGGTCCCGCGGGGGGAGTTTGGAGGAGGGGAGGGGCCTCTGTTTCCCGGGAGTTTGGAGAGGGGAAGGGGGGAGAGGGCGAGGAAGCGGGGGGGGCGTCAGGGCGGGGCCTCGCCCCGGCCGCGGGGAGAGGGGCGTTTGGGGGGGGAGGGGGGGAGGGACGCGGGAAAGAGGGAAGAGGGGAGGGGAAAGAGGGAAATAGGGCCAGCCATCATATGAAACTTACGCTTAACAATAAGGTCAACAAAGGAAACTGACGCTCACGCCCCCTCCTAAATCACGGTTCAAACACGCAATTTTGACATTTTTTTGTACATTTTGTTGTATATATTCATCTCTTCTAACAATATGAAAAAGGTCAGCAACGGAAAACGATAGAATAACATCTCCTTTCAATGTTTTTAGTTTTCTGGATCTCGTAGATTATTTTTTACCCCCGGTCAATTTGGAATTTTTGATCATCGGTGAGGTCAATGTTCGTATGGCTTTCCTCATATTTCAGCACACGTACGTGCACAAAAACCCCTATAAATAGCTCCAAAATCAACAAATCAAAAAGGTAGCAGCTGAATTGATTAGTATATGGAAAAACCCGCATTTTGATGTAAAACAGACCCACATTCGTAAGGATTTTACGCGGTCAAAATGAATTCGAATGTTATACTTCTTGCCTCTCTCGTACTGATTCTCTTCGCTGCCCCTACTGTCGAAGCACTTGGAGAGCAATCTTCCGAAGGAGGTTCGAAAGGAGCAGAATTTCCTCATTTTTTCCACGAAATCAATAAGTAAGTAGCGTTGGAATTGATTTCTGGAAATGCGCGGGAATACTATAGTTTTAATTATGTTTCCTAATTTTACAATTTCAGCTTTCTGATTTATACATTGTCGAAAAAAATACAACGCGATGGTGGAGAAAGCTATGAGTCGGCATTGAAGACTATTGTTGAAAAGGTTCTGGACGAATCGGGTCTTAAAGGGATCACCGTCAACAACAGAATTATCAGTGCGATCAAAACTCAAATTTACAATTTACAAGCAAAAGTTAAAGCAGCACGGTTAAAAGGCGGTGGCAGGTTGGCAAAGAAAATTTTAGACTCGTGGAAAAATGGAAAGACCTATCGGTTCAAAATATATTACAACGAGTTAGATGTTGGAAAACTTAAAGAGGAAAATAGAGAATTAAGGAAAACAAAAAGAAAACTTGAAGAATCATTAGTCCAAGAAAAGGTTAAAAAACTACACGAAGAAAAACTCACGGACGCCTTAAAAAGAACAGAAAAACAAAGGAACTATTATAAGAAACAATTCAGAGCAATAGCGCTAAAAGTTGCCAGAAAACAAAACAAAGTGAGAGGTCCAGAAAAAAATAAAACTTTTAATGAATACTCCCCACAGCAAAGGACAAGAATAAGATCTAGTTTGAAAGAACAATGCAAGACAACACTATCCTTTCTTGGCCTTTATAATTTTATGGCTACGAAAGTTGAAGTTTTTAATCCTGATACCGGAATGTTTGAGACTTTTGAGCTAGCTAACGAACAAGATATAGATTTTACTAACGCCCCAACAAAAGAATTGACTAGTGATGACATCAATGAACTGAATACCTGGTTATATATCAAAGACAAATTCAATCTTTCCAATGAAGCATGGAATGAACTTGCTCAAAAATCCAAGGAAATTTCATGTCAATATAAAATGGTAAAGAGGATGCAAGCATTAAATGGTCAATGGGAAGTGAGGCCAACCCCTGGTGATGCTGAAGGTATTCAGATTGAATTTGCTAAGAGTTTAGAAGAGCAAATACAAAGGCTACAGAAACAGGGAGAACTGCTGGAAGGAAATACCATACAGGTCAAAATCAGTGGTGATGGGACTAATGTTGGAAGGACTTTAAAAATGAAAACATTACTTATACAATTTTAAACGAAAAAGATATTGCTATGGGAGAGAAAGGTAATTATATACTAGCAGTCATAAAAATACAAGAAGATTATGATAACTTAAGAATATCCCTTTCTGATCTTACGAATGAAATGTCTAAATTAAAAGAAATTACTGTCAATAATATAACATATAACATAGAATATTTTCTGGGTGGGGATTGGAAATTTTTAGCTTTAGTTTGTGGGTTGGGAAAGGCAAACCAAGATCATGCATATGCATATGGTGCAAGTGCCCAAGAATGGAAAGGCATGATACTACTAAAACATGGTCAATTAGTGATTCAAAGCAAGGAGCAAGATCCCTTGATGAAATATCTAATCATGCCAAGTCTAAAAAATTTAATTGTAAAGCTGTTCCTCTCTTCCCTTTTATTCCTATTGATCATGTAATTATTGATAACTTACATTTATTCTAAGAATATCAGATAATTTAATTGAGCTACTGATTAGAGAACTCAGAAGGCAGGATGCAGTTGACAAGCTAAAAAAATTTCCAAATGGATTTCAAAGGGATAAGTACAAGCACATGACAGGCTATGAAACCTTTCTAAACAACATTGGAATATCATTTTCATGGAAAATCAACAAAGATACTAAAAAATTAGAATATAGAGATCTAACTGGCCCTGAAAAACTTATTTTATTTCAGCATATTAACTTTTCTACACTTCTTCCATTTTATGACAAATGTAATGATCTTGAAAAACTCTGGATTGATTTCATAGAAATCATAGGGGACCTCAAACTTACATTTTCATCTGAGGAAAGCATTATCAATTTGAAATGCAAAATCAGAAATTTCTTCTCCTTATTTCTCTCTTTGTGTAGCGGACATCTTCTTTCGTTCAGTGGGGACATCTAATTCAGTAATGGGTACACAACGCAAAACGCTCGTCGATTATATCAGCGTTTTAATTCTCGATAATCTTGATGTTCTTCAGTTATTTCATTCACAATAGACAGATTTATAATTACGAGGTTCACATATGGTGTACGTATTACGATCGTCTTGCTGCCTGTCCCCGCTTACATCCCATAATTTCAACTTATGAATATTAATAACCTACGCTAATTAGGAAATCAAATAGTTGTCGTCTACATTACTGGCCCCAAATGAGGCATTTCTTATGGATCATTTCTTAAATCATTGTCCTGACGACAATAACAAATTAATTTGGTTTCATAGCACAATTATCAATTAACTCAACAATGTTCTTGTGTAATTCGCTAACAGTGCTTCCTTGATTCTTGAGGCTTTAATCAACTCCTTCCAGCAAGCACAATTTGTGAATGGGACGGACCAACTCTGTCTTAGACGTCTTGACTCTTGCGGAGCGTACAAGTCCCTCCCTTGCCTTGTAAACTTCTAGTACACATGCCAGAGGCCACTGGCCCCGTTTAACGGTCTCGTCCACCACCAAAACAACATCACCTTTCGCTAGGTTCCTTTGTGGGGAGATCCATTTCTGCCTCAATTGTAAAGTTGGTAGGTACTCTTTGAGCCAACGGCGCCAGAACAGATTGGCTAGATATTGACACTGTCTCCATCGACGTCTGCCATAGTTATCAGAAGCCGTGAATACACCTAGAGGCATACTCGCTCCTGGACGCAGTAACAGGATATGGTTAGGCATTAAAGGGGAGTCGTCCTTGGGATCATCACTGCAAGTTGTCAACGGCCTACTGTTAAGAATGGCCTCCACTTGCGTCATTAAAGTCAACAGGACTTCGTCTGTAGTAACTTGCTCCCTCAACAGGGCCCTTAAAATGGACCTTACAGATCTTATGATTCTCTCCCATATTCCACCCATGCTGCTGGCTCCTGGGGGATTAAACTTCCAGACGATTTCTCTCTGTTTTAGGAAACTCTCGATCTTCTGAACATTCCATTCTTGTAAAGATTTGCGTAGCTCTCTCTCACCACCCTTATAGTTAGTGCCATTGTCGCTTCTGATTTCGATGGGTCTTCCTCTGCGATTCATGAACCGCTGCAACGCATTGATGAAGGAATCTGCTTCCAAGCTATGAGCAACCTCTAGATGTACGGCTCGTGATGTTAAACAAGTGAAAATGCATCCATACCGTTTCTCTGTGCTCCGACCTCTTTTCACTAAGAATGGACCAAAGAAGTCTGTTCCAACAAATGAAAATGGTGGTTCGTCAGGGGTGAGCCTGTCAACTGGCAAGTTTGCCATCTGTTGGGATATAGGCGGGGCCTTACGTCTTCGGCAGTCAAAGCATGTCGTCAGCACACGTCTAATTAGGGATCTTGCGCTTACTATCCAATATCGCTGTCTTACAAGGGCCAGTAGGTGTTCTCTTCCAGCGTGGCCGTACAGTTGGTGATAATGTCTAATAACAAGCTCGCAGACAGGGTGGTTCTTCGGTAGAATTGGTGGATGTTTGGCTGCATCAGAAATTGGGGCGTTCTCTAAGCGGCCTCCAACTAATAAAACTCCTCCTTTAAGCACGGGGGCTAGCTTGAAAATGCAACTTGCCTTTGGTAGGGGTTTCTCTCTTGTGGAAACTTTGACTTTCGACTTCTCAATCTGTTTGCTCAAGATATTCACTTCCCTTGTGAAGCCTTGGCCTTGTACATCCTTGATAATTGCAACTTCTGCTTCTCGAATCTCTTTCACAGTTATTCTTCCTCTTGTAGCAGGCTTAACTTCAATATCATGCTTTGAACTTCTTAACTTGTTTACGAAGTAGTTTCTGAATCTCAGCATCCAGGCAATGGCCACCTTTAAGCGATACCAATCAGAGTAATGCTCGTACATTCGTTGCAGGAAGTTCTTTGAGTCCCTTTGCTGTGCCATATAGACCTGTCTCTCTCTCTTCACTTCTGGGTCGTCACTTGGTACCTCAGATATCTTGAGAACTGGTGCTGGCCACGAATCTTGGCCTTTCCATAAAAACTCAGGGCCGCACAACCATCGCCTTCCTTCGTCTCCTGTAATTTTCTCCGCGGTCAAACCTCTGGACGCATCATCCGCAGGATTGTCTTTGGTATTCACATATCTCCACTGCTTGGGGGTAGAAAATTCGTGAATGATAGCAATCCGATGTGCCACGAAGATGTTGAATCGTCTTGAGAAGTTGTTGATGTATTGAAGCACTGTTGTAGAGTCAGTCCAGAACGTCGACTCAGTCAGCGGCAGATCTAGCTCGGCTGTTAACATCTTATCAACTTTGACTGCTACAACGGCCGCCGATAGTTCTAAGCGAGGAATGGTCACTGGTTTTACAGGAGCGAGCCTTGACTTCCCGTTCAGGAACGAACAATGTACTTCCCCATTAATGTCAACCATCCGCAGGTACGATACGGTGCCATAAGCTGACTGGGAAGCATCTGCGAAATGGTGCAATTCATAGGTGACGATGTCTCCAAGGTCAGGTGACTTCAAGCATCTCGGTAGCTTCATATTTGACAGTCTTGGTAGGTCTTCTAGCCATCTCTTCCACTCAACGAGGTTATGTTCAGGGATTGGGTCATCCCATTTTAGTTGCTGTCTACAAAGTTCTTGCAAGATTAGCTTGGCTAACAGGACGAATGGAGCAGCGATACCCAATGGATCATACACAGAACTCGTTATGGATAACATCCCACGTCTTGTAAGAGACCTTTCCTTTACCTGTGTCTTAAATCCGATGCAATCTTTCTCGACATCCCATTCAACTCCTAAGGCTCTTTCCGTCGGAAATCGTTCAAAGTCTAGTTCCTTTACAGCCTTAGCTCTTTCAGATTCAGGTATCGACTTGAGGACTTCTTTACTATTGCTCATCCACTTTGTGAGACGAAATCCTCCTCGTCGTAGCATTTCAGTCACTTCAGATGCAGTTCGTATAGCGCCTTCAACAGTACTTGTCGACTTCAGCATATCATCCACATAGAAGTTCCTATGCACGATGTTCACAATCTCATCATCAAATTCGGTTTGATTGTCGTCAGCTGTTTTTCTGAGTGCAAAATTCGCACAACTTGGCGAAGACGTTGCACCGAAAATGTGGACTAGCATTTGAAAATTTGCTGGCTGTTGACTAAGATCTCCATCAGGCCACCAAAGGAATCTAAGCATGTCACAGTCCTTGGGCTCAACCTTGACTTGCAAAAACATAGCTTCGATATCTGCTGCTAGTGCTATGGGCTCTTCGCGAAATCTAGTAAGGACGCCTACGAGATTGTTCGTTTGATCAGGTCCTTGCAATAGTTGGTCATTTAATGACATGCCTTTCCATTTGGCGGCGCAGTCGAATACCACGCGTAGCTTCTTGGGGGTAATCACAGCATGGTGGGGTAGGTACCACACTCTCTTCTGGTCAAAATTCTCGTTGGGAAGGCGACGGGCATAGCCCTTAGTCAGATGGTCATCTATAACTTCTTTGTATTTCTCATAAAGTCCAGGATCGTTCAGGAATCTTTGTTTTAATGTTGCAAGTCTAAACTCAGCCATCGGTCGATTGTTCAATGTACAATAACTGCTGTTTCTCCACGGCAGGGCCATTTGGTAGTGACCCTCAGATAAAACCGTGCTTTCCTGCATGATAGACAACGCTCTTTTATCTTCTGCTGACATGCATTCTTCGGAACTTAGTACTGCATCTCCGAAATCGGTCCTCCAGAATCTTTCAACTTGAGCCTTAAGCTCATCACCGTGGGAAGTTATGTAGTGTGCGTTCAAGCTTTGTTGATGCGTAGACTCAGTCATCGGTCCTACGATGGTCCATCCAAGGAGTGTCTTGACCGCATACGGTTCCTTCCGTTGTCCTCGTTTCTCTTCTAACGCCCAAAAGGCTTCAGGCGTATCATTGCCGATGAGTAAAGTAACTTCATCAGTGTCTATTTCAGGTATTTGTATTTCTGCTAGATGTGGCCACCTACGAATGTCTTCATCTCTGGGTGCACCTTCTGTAGTGATGTGCAATTTTTTGACTGTCCATACGGTCGGTATCTCGACGACATTGTCTGAGTCAAGAGCTGTAACTTCCAAACTCGCGGTTAATCCCTTTCGCTGAACGTTTGCCTTTTCGATAGTTGTCAACGAGAATGTTCGTTCGGCGCCTTCGATTCCCAGCTGTTCTATTAGGCGTTTCTCGCACAATGTCGTGTCGGATCCTTGGTCCAAAAGAGCGTAGGTGACAACAGATCTCTGACCTTTCTTTCCACGAACCTTTACGGGCACGATTGGAAGACATACTCTTTTCTCCTTGGCAAGAACATCGACGCTGTTTACGCTATCAGCCTTGACGACATTATAATTTTTAGCACTGTTCGTATTGTTACTTGAATCCTGGCTCGGCTGTTGATTAAGGTTAGAGCTGTTCGGTGGATGCAGCAACGTGTGATGTTTTCCCTCACAGGAATCCACTTCACACTGTTTTTTCTGATAGCAATTCTTTGCTCTATGTCCTCGCTTAAGGCAGTTGTCACATAACCCTTTGTCTCGAACAAACTTCATTCTTTCACCTTGCGTCTTCTTCTTAAATTCATCGCAGCTTGTGAGAAGATGTGCTTGGGCACAAAGACCACACTTTACCTGGTCGTTTAAAGTATATGCGGCCCTCGAAGCTAATTGTGAATCCTTTGTTGTTGCCGTCACTTTCGGCGTTTCTGCTTGGTGTGTCGCTAGGGTGGTAGCTCTTGGCGGCCTTGGCGTGTTCTGAAACGGTTTACTTCGGGGTCGCATTCTGTCCCTGGACGTGTCCTTTGAGTCCATAATCTGTCCGAAAACAGGATCATTTGCGGCCTTTGCTCTCTCAGACAAAAATTCGGACATATGGTCTATGCTGGGTTTTCCTCCTCCGCTTCGTATCACTCTAGCCTTCTCGAGCCACCTAGCCTTTAGGTGGACAGGGAAACGTTCTGCTATTTTCTTCAAGTTGTCAGCATTGTTCAAGTCGTCATAATATCCAACGGCACGTAGAGTTAATTCACAGTCCTTTAACTTATCGGCGAAAACTTGCAGGCCTTCTCTATCAGACGCCCTCAGCGGGGGTCCCTCAGTTACAAGATCAATGTAGGCCGTGGCTATGACATAAGGTTCGCCGAATCTTTCAAGCAATAACGTTCCACTCGACGAAATAATGGATTTGGTCATCATATGTCCGCTTGGCAAATGTTGGGCAAATATGGTGCTCTATATTTGCCCATACATTTGCCTATGCAGGCAAAGGTCGGGGTAAATTTCTAATAAATTTGCCATTGCTTTGCCATACATCTGAACACATGGGTAAATATGTTATATATTTGCCCTTAGTTTAGACGCATTTACCCAGTGGGGATATATGATAACCGTTTTTGCCCTATATTTGCCCTATTGTCAAATGAAGGGCACATATGAAATCAACTTTGCACTAGGCTTTGCCCCATATTTACCTGGGGAGCAAATACAATACCCCAAACTGAGTATATCCGATGTGAGGTTTCCGTTTCAATTTATTGCAATCAAAACTTTTCAAAACAAATCAATAATTTTTCAACTGAATTATAATGGATGTTGGCTTGTTTTTACGACTTACGAGGGGGGAGTGCATGCAGGTTCATCTCAGTCATATGTGTCAATTTTTTCTCCTAACGCATGACATCAATGTTGCGACCACATTAATTCAATCATTGTTTTGCTTTGATGTCATGAAAGTGAGGTTATATGCGTTGATACACACAGGAAAAAACGCGGACGATGTATTTATAATATGCGTAAGTCGTACATGCGTTTTTTCCAGTAACAATAAGAAAACTCATTAACCCATTAACCTCAGCTGCATTTCAAACCGCTAACATCTGTAATATTATTTGAAGCATCATTTTTGTTTAGTCTAAACATATGAATTCATCTTTTTTATTGGCAATATATGCAATTTCATTCATAATTATTTTAATTCATCTAATTTTAAACTCATCAAACAATTCATTCAATTTTCAATTTGACTATCTAGTACTGATGCACAGTTCAAACAGTTTATTTTTGGTAGCTTTGAATATTTTTCCTGGATGATACTTTACTGTCATCTCCATCATCCGTACAATTTACGTTGTAAAGGACAAACAATTAATACTCTTTCTTTGTCAATAACATCGTAAGCAGCAACAAACTGGCTGTGTATCCTTTGTATGGGAATGAATGTAGAGGGCCCTTCCATTTCAAACAAGTTTCTGCACCAAATTTCATGTGGTCTGCCAATCCTGTGTCTTTCTGGATGTCGCTGATACCATCGAACCTTTGCCATACACAATGATTCCTGCTTGCCATCAATTATAATGGTTTGTTTAAGAAAGAAATCGACAACACCGGGGCGCAAGTCAAATGAATCGGTCTCAATACTGCCACTATATTGGCCACACCAACTTGCAAGAATGAAGGAAGAACGTTCCAGTCTAGAGTCAGAGGACCCTAGCTTTGTCCCCGAATATCCAATGGTACTAATTCTCTCAAACCTATCGGTAACACATTCAATGACCGAGTGTTGAGGTAAAATTGTTTCATAAGCTTTAAAGAGATATTCTGTATAGTCATCATCAAGAACATCAATGGATCGAGGTGAAAAACATGAGTATGCATTCATATTGCTCCACTCTAAGCAACGTAGTACTTGACCAACTGAAAGATTAAGTGTTGATGGTATTGATGGGATGCTTTCGCCAAGTGTTCCTACTTGTTGTGCCTCCTGAAGAAGTTGAAATACTGGTTGGAAAGTTTCTCGAAATCTTTCTGGTAAAGGGATATCTCTTAGTTCATGCTTTTGGAGAAATTTTCTCATGATTTGTATTTCAACAGATCTATTGTTAGTTCGAAACGCTCCTAAAATCCCATTGAAACGTTCGAAGCTGAAAAGCCAAAATGAATATACAGGCCCGTAATCTAAAATACATTGTTTGAGATGCAGGTGTAGATGCATGTTTGGCGTAACACGTTCCTTTCCATATCTTTTTTCAAACGATTTACAAAATTCCACTAGGTAATCATGTCCTTCTTGTAGCTCTTCAGTTGTAATAAGTGGAGAGCAAAGGTGAAAGCAGGACAATACGAATAACCTCCACAGCTCCAAATCATCTGTTGGAACGATATTCCAAATGCAGAATACAGAATACAAGAGAGTCCATGTTTTCCACTGATCAGCAGTAAATCCTCCAAACGATGTTGATATCTTTTTCGGGAGACGCCCAATAAATGATGGTGCTTTGACGTCATCTACCTTTTCCTGGATTTTATTCAAATTTTCTTTAGAAATAATTGGCGTTTCAGCGTTTAGCCATACATTTTTCATTAACGAGTACAATCGAAGTAAGGCAACTGTAAGAGTTCAGAATATCTTGTTCCAGTGGAAGTTTCAATTTGGTTTCGTTCATCAGCGGTTGTTGCATTGAGTATTTTCTGAGCCTCTCTTCGATGCTCTTCATTTGTCCTTGGTGTATCGTCATCTTCGAAACCTGAAAAATCCATGCTACTAAAATCTCCGGGAAAAAATCTTGTGCACTTTGAGCACCCTCGGTGAGCAGTACATCCTAAGAAACCACAAACTTTTCTTAGTGCAGGAATGTCACAAGCAATACAAAGGAGGGCAGCTCGAAAACATCTTGCTGTTCTACTCCCATGAGGCCGAACTTGGATGCCTTCGTGCCACAATAAGTTCAATTCGGCTACAAGTGGTTGTAAGTACGTATTGATATTCAATTTGGGCTCGTGTGGACCAGGTATTACCCCAACTATTATTACGTTTTCCTCTTTGTACCTTTCTTTTCTCGGAAGATTTAGGAGGACCATATATATGACTCCAACGCTATAGACACTGTGCTTAAAAGGCTGAAACCAGTCAACATTCAGCATAAAAGCATAATTATTAGGTTGGGCAAGGAAAGGAGTGCCGTTAAAATATTGCCAATCTTTCCACACTTGGCCATCGTAAATATCAACTAAAATATCGTCCGGTACATTCCGATTTCTCCAAATCTCACATTTTTGTACAAAGTCTGGTCGCTTAATAAAGTGAGTTAGAGTCTCTCTGATGCTTTTATAACAATAAACTTTATGTGGGTACAATTTCGTCTGTCCATTTTTCAAACGAATTTCCTTAAGCAATTCCGCTCCACAAGGTGTGCGGCGAAACAATTGACGGTGATTCGGAAAAGCAATGTGAGAACATGGTTTAGCAATGACACGCCCGTATCTTGTTGTAATGCAGTCTTGAAAACGGTATAGGGTGTCGCATTTCGGACAAACAACATACTTTGAATGCTTATCTTTAAAAGAAAGATAATTTTTCAAGAGTTTGAAGGAGCTCGGGAAAACCAATACTGCGGTTGGGAAAATGATTGGCGAAAGCTCACACAAAACCTGAAAAATCGCTTTAAAAAAAGGCGAGGAGAATATCAATGCCTCGATCTGGTACAGAAAAGTATTCAGACCAAAAGCACACAAACAAGGCAATCCAGTTAATAAGGGTCACTCGGGAACTTGCTTCGACGGCAACGCTTATTTCTGCACTAGATCGTTCAAAATCTCTTTCTAGGTCTTCGATATCAATATCCCAAGTTTCAACCAATCTCCTTCTTTCATTTCCTCTTATCTCTTCATGGTCAGATTCACTGTCCGACTTGTCATCCCAAAACACTTGATCTTCTTCCTCAAAGTTATTTATTCCGTCTCCTTTAAACATAAGCAAATACGATGTATTTTATTCATTCGGCATTGTATAACTGCAACATAGTATAAGATAAAGTCTGAAACCATTATAATACTAGAAAAAAAAAAAAAAAGTCAGTAAAAAAAACCTCATGGGCTAAGGGACCGGTCATTATTTAAGTTGGGGGGGGGGGGGGAGGGGAGGAGAAATTTGGGGGGGGGGGGGGAGGGGGCTGAAATTTTTGCTAGTGAAAAAGGGGGGGTCTTGAAATTTAAATATGACTTTTAGGGAAAATTTTTAAATTTTTTACTACAATCCATGGGGGTTTTTCGATAAACTTGGATGCCTTCAAAGGGGGGGCCTTGAAATTTTTTTGCGTCACTGACAATTTCTCCTCCCTCCCCCCTCCCCCCCCCCCCCAACTTAAATAATGACCGGTCCCTAAATGTATAATTTTGACCCAAATTTTGCTCTGAAAATAAATGATTTCCATTGAAAATAAAATATAAATTTCTAAGTCAGCAAAACAACAATTTATAATTCGTGAAAGAAAAATGATAAATCGAAAATAAAAAACCCAAGAGACATATTAAATAAATTACTTATAATTGTACTTCTCTAACTTGACAAACATGTTTTACCGGATACCATGCTATCTCAGGATGACCACAGTCATGAATTGATTTGGAGACGAAACTGTACAGCAATATCCATTTGAACATAGTAAATTCTTTTTGGCGTTTAAAATGAGTTATCTCTAGCTATGATTTTATAAACTCTTTGAATGAACCTTTCTGAATGAACACTGAGGTTTTAATGGCAACCATAAGCCGATTACTTAATAATGCACCCTTCTTAAAAGTAACGGTGAAAACGAGGCTAAGATAGAAATAGAAAAGAATCATTTGTACCTCTAACTTAATCTCGCTTCAATAACACTAATGCTTGGTAGTAAATCCAATAGGGGAGCTAGATCATGTGCAAATCAGCCGCTTGTTAAAGATTCAGTCTTTTATCTATGCAGTTTGACTTTAACATTTAAAGATTATATAATCTAATCATCAAATAAACGTATAACATCAATACCTTTTTGTGAAGTAGCTGGTAAGAATTCGTCACTTGATGGTTGGTTTGTATTTGGCACATCAGAGGAGTCTTGATCAGTTTGGTCCAAAACGTTTATCTCGCTGTAGTCATTAGAAGAAGTGTCGTTCTGGCCGTCAATCTCGTGAGTGAAAATACTATCATTTGAGTCTTCGTCGTCATTCCGCTGTAATTGCCATTGATTTGTTAAAGGAGCATAAAATTCTTCTTTGTGACGGCAAAATACTCTGTAATGTAGATCTTCGTTACAATGAAAGCAATGATAACGCTTTGACATCGCAGAAGACATTTTGTTTTCCAGAACTATATAATTAAAAAGACGGTGTGTATCATTGGGATAATTACTCAAAATCCAAGCATTTTGAATGGCTAACAGCCATATTCCAGCGTAATAAAGTTCCACGTCCATCAACCACATGCCATTGGACAAAAGCACGCCGGATCTTTATTACCGCGCCCTTTTCCTTAGAGCTGTCACTGTTGGCGGCAGATAATGGTACGATGGTTTTAGAGCTAGAAGCTAATCAAGTTTATTGCAATGATATTTCGTGAATCTAGGCTTTAGAAAAAATTTCATAACTTTATAAAATGGAGCAAATAGCTTTAAGATAATAGATATATTACTTAACATGAATCCTGGATACAACTTCAGCATTTTTATAAGACAGTTATTCCTTTTTTTATTATTAGACTTCATTATATGAACGTATATGTCATCACAAGTCACGTGATACGCCGTGATAGATAGGGGGTAGATTTGTTTCAGTGGATGTAATTATTCGTTCATTCGCCTTTTGGTCACAAACAGGTAACAACACTCTGTCGGTCATCTAGTTTCCCGCACATTCTATATCTTTGCTTATAAATTGCGTTCATTCGTCGCGATCAAAAATGGGAAGAACATCTACACCTTTACCAGACGCCCAATGCCAATCCATTCTGTTACTGCAACTACCAGTACAAGCAGTACGAGTAGACATACTGAAAATGGCGCCAATTCTCAAAGGCTTAATATACTTATTCCCTCTGTCCCTGGTGGTAACGAGGATGTGCTAAGAGAACACAGAAATCGCCTATGCAAGCAACAACCGAGAATGAGAACGTTGACCCCGACAGCGAAAAAGAAGAAATTTCTTCAAATTTCGAAACGATTGTGGAAACAGTTTAAAGAACTGCAAGAACAAAACCACCAAATACTAGCGGCCTTAAAGAAAGCCAGCAGAACAAAGGACAACAGCAAGACCAAGATTACTGTCTCAAAGGCTGTTGCAGTAAGTAAAGTGGCAATATTTAAAAAAGCAAGCTATTTTTATTGATAATTTTACTGGGAATTCTTGGCGCGAAGAGTAGTTGGTATAATTATGCAGCGGTATAATTTATGCAATGCTAAAATTGGCGGGAAACCCGCCATGGTAGTGGTTAATGCTACAAACTTTACTATTGATTTCCAATAACAAGACACTGAATGATAATGATAATTTCCTTTTTTGTAAAGGAATTGATTTGATTTCGATTTTTTTCCCAATATTATACAATCACAGCCATAAAAATAAGGAAAACATTATTACTATGTCTAAGAATAACTTAAGGTACATCTTATGATTTTAATGAATTATATTATGTTATTACAGTCTGAAGTACGCTTGGTAGCAAAGAAATTACGGGACAGGGAAGAAAACCCTCTTATATGGGATTTTACTAAAGCGTAAGTATGAAAATTAATAAAAAAGATCTTGTCTGAATCATCCATAGTTACTTTCCATATTAAGTTTTCCACTTACCACTCAAATATGGCATTTCCTAATTAGTTTCAGAGATGACGTCAACGAACAGATTAATAACGCAATAAGGGTATAGAGTTCTGAATGTTCATAAGGATGTCTCTGCCGTCGAGTTAGAAGGTATTTATGTATTTATATTACGAAGTGCGAAAGGCCTTATGCACCTATCAAAGTTAACCCGGGGGGGAGGGCGTGAGGACAAAGGGTGGTGGTGGTGGTCGGGGGGGGGGGAGGGGGAGGGGGGGTAACGAAATCCTTTAGAAATATTCAAATGCCGAAGGGAGGGGAAAGCAGTTTGAAATAAAATAACATGGGGAAAAAAAAAACAAAAACCAAAAAAAAAAACCAAAAAAAACGAAGCAAAACAAAACAAGGCAAAAACAAATGGATGCTAAAGGAGTAATGTCGGCCAAATGCCAAAATTTCTAACAAATTTTGTCTCAAGTTTTAATATATGGGTACTTGATATAATTTCAGACTGCCCTTAAAAGTCACTTTCTGACGAGAAGAAAGAGAAACAAAAGAGAGCGTTCAGGGGCCCTTGGAAGGCATCAAAAGGTGCAGCGGAAAACACAAAGAAACAAAATGTGAGTAAACTGAATTTGCAACGATTATGACTTTGTTTAATAAGAAACTTTGACTGACGGTGTTTTTTTTTTTCTTTTTCTTTTAGCTCCTAAAATCCCAGATCCAAGGCAGCGGACTTGTCAACCTCGCTATCACCAGGGGACAAAGAGAAAGTCAAGGCAATTATGAAACTGCAGTATATGTCATCAGAGGAGTCGATGTCAGGGCGGATGACCAGGGCTGATGACGATACAGCGGACAGTGGCTCTGATAACGAAGGAGGCCCTACTAAGCAGAGTAAAGTTTTTAATAAAACACCCTCTGCCATGGAGAAGCCCCTAGCTAAACCAGTTCATGGAAAGCATGGACCGAAAGGCAAAAAGGAGGCTGTCAGAGCGCAGTCTCACCATGCTTTTGAAGCGGAAAATCGGGAGCCGTCAAGACGCCAAGGCCATCTGGAGGTCCCGAATGGCATTGAGAGCCTAAAGGTTTTTATCAACTCAAGGGCACTGGGACACCGAACGTGGTTGGGGTTTCTACGAGTTTATGAATTAACTCTTGTGTCACTGTTCCTCCGTTCCTTTGGCCTGATTTCTAGGGTTTTCGTTCTTCTTTCGATTACTTGAACGTTAAACTCGTTTACTTGAAGAAATCCAAAGGTCAAACGGTATAGCAGCGGCTATTTAAGCCTATTGACCTTTGGATTTCTTCAAGTAAACAAGTATAATGTTCAAATAATCGAAAGAAGAAGGAAACCCTAGAAATCAGGCCAAAGGAACGGAGGAACGTGACACAAGATTAATTCATAAAACTCGTAGAAACCCAACCACGTTCGGTGTCCTTAATTAATTTTTGCAGTTATAAATGAAGGTACTACTACAGAATATCTAAAAAAAATCGTACATAAGCCACACGATCGATTGTACACAACTAAATATATTATGATCTTCTTTCACAAATTCTGTCCACAAGATGATCAAACACTATAATTAATTTACAGAACTTAAAGCATTTTCAATTAGTTGTAGTTAACAAATTGTTCATAGTTAAGTAATTCCGTCAAGAAAAGGATTCCATAACAATAGTTGTCAATATGATTTTGTCTTTTTCCTGCTTCTTAGTAATATGTTAGCTATGTTTAAGTAATGAAGGTGGTTGTCACGATATATATCGTTCTATTTTTTTTGGCCGCTGCCATAAGTGAAAATTAGGCCAATGAGACTGATAACATAGTTAAATTTAGCAAATATGAATAGCATAATTCAACTGAGGTGCAAATATGGCTCGATTGCGGCTGGACATCAACATTAAGGGGGCATTCATCACATATACGGTCAGAGTCATATCGGCATGGTGTATGTAAGGCATGAAAATCACATATACGGCCTGGAAAATACAGGTAATTTAAGATTAAAACATATACGACCTGGGCAAATACAGGGTTACGTAAGGCATTAAATCAATATACGGCCTGGCAAACACATGTTATATGTAGGCGTAATCACATATACACCTTGGACAAAATACAGGGTAATAGTAAGCATTAATCACATATACGGCCTGGGCAAGACAGGGTATATGTAAAGGCATTAATCACATTACGGCCTGGGCCAAACCAGGCTATATGTAAGGCTAAATCCATATACGGCCTGGGAAAATACAGTTGTATAATGTAAGGCATAATCACATAATACGGCCTGGGAACACAGGGTATAATGTAAGGCATAAATATCGACAACATATACGGGCTGGGGAAACACAGGGGTATACGTAAGGCATAAAACACATATACGGGCTGGGGAAACACAGGGTATAGTAAGGCATAACACTATACGGGCCCCCTACCCCCCCCCCCCCCCCCCCCCCCCCCCCACCCCCCCCCCCCCACCCCCCCCCCCCCCCCCCCCCCCCACACCCCACCACCCCCCCCCCACCCCAAACCCACCCCCCCCCCCACCCACTCCTACCACACATGCCACCTATGCCAACACATTCTCTCAACAACCAAACACAAGCTGCGAGGCGCCAACATCATCACCCACTCATCCAATACGAAAACCGGCCAAAAAAGCACAACAACCAAAACGAACCCCCCCCCACACACCAAACCCAAACCCCCCCCACTATCGTCTCTCCTAAACACGGCCACACGCGTGTCTCGCCGACATGCTCGTGACCCCCACCCCCCCCCCACCCCCCCCCCCCCCCCCCCACCACCCCCCCCCCCACCCCACCCCCACCCCCCCCCCCCCCCCCCCCCCCACCCCACCCACACACTACCCTCCCCCACTCCCCCCACCCACATCCACTCCCCCCACACACCCCTCCACCCCCCCCACCACCCCCCAACTCCACCCCCGCTTGCCAAACCCACCACCCCCCCCCCCAACCCCCTCCCCCCCCCCCCCCCCACCCCACCCCACACCCCCCCCCCCCCCCCAAACCCCCCTCACCGCCCCCCCCCCCCCCGCCCCCCCCCCCCCCCCCCACCCCCCACAAAAACACCCAAAACCAAAACCACCCCACACTACAACACACAAAAGCCACCCAAATGGGCAAATAACGTGCACATATCAAATAGTCATTCACCTTTATTACCGGTCTAAATGTATTGATGATATGAATATCTGCTTATAATATTAATTGTGCAGTTTGGGATTTTACTGGGCCGAACGAGAACTTTAACATCTTGCCCATGGGAGAAATGTGTAAGTACATCTCATATACAGTCATTGGGCAAATATTGTCTACTATTAGTCAAATATGATATTTGCCCATCTATTTTGTTCTATTTTTTTCCTCATGAATCCATTTTTTCGTCGAGTGTTCGTGCGGTGAGGTAGGCCGTCGGTAAGTCCAATACTACACGTTCTTTGATCAACGATTCTTTATCCTTGCCCTAACAATCATTGCAGTAAATAATTAATCGTTCTCCCTTTATTCCCAGTCTTTGCTTCACTGACATCTGTTCGTAGTTGGAATAAACCTCAGTAGTGTAATGGGTTTCCATACAAAGTTATAGCTCTGGTATTAGGAAGCATTAAAGCGTTGGTTCATGGGCTGGTGATCCTTTCCTTGCTGCTTTATCAGTTGACTGAGGACCTTCTCATGGACTGCGGCTTGGTGGTTCATCGTATTGGCAGTGTCGCTTAGACGGTTATCATAATCATGCGACGTAGGAACTCCAGTGGAGTGGTGTTTTCATGTCCAGCCAGTGCCTGTGGTGTCGGTGCATGTGACGCAGCATGAACAACTTCGGGGGGGGGTTGGGCTTCCTGTGTACTACATCAGGCCATTCTGTCGTCGTAAAACGGGTACTTTGAGCTTCCCCCTTGTCGGTGTTGTCTAAGAACTTCCAGGCGTCGTGGGCCATTCGGGGCTGCGATGGGTTAGTGGAGATCGTGAGCGGAGGTGCAAACGGTTCACAGGGAGGGCTGTCTAAAGTCTCAACTCTAGTCGATTCTCTTTGGGGCACTTCTTGGGGTGGAGCCACAGGGTTCTGTACCAGGTACGAAACACATGTTCGTCGTCGTCGTCGTCGTCGGAAAAATTGTATAGCTCAACTCGTTCGGCCCTTTCATAGATTTTTAGTTCATTGTTTCTTTTGTTCCATTTCGTGTTGAGCCGTTATAATGTGTGTCGACGTTTATTTTTATTGACTTGAATTGCCTCGCACCCCGCAATTACATCGTCATCTCTTCATTCTTTCTTGCAATTCTGCTCTTCCTTCAACGGTCTATCTATATAAGCCGGCAACAGCTTGAAATCTGCCCTCGCTTTCAACTTAACTTCGTTGCTGTACTTGATTGTGGAAACTTGCGTTAGAGCCTGCTTGGCTACTAGACATACGCAGGTTTCGACCAGAAGGCAGATCAAAGTCAATGAACGGTCCTGTTATGTTTCCGGTGGACGTCCACGCATTCAATTTCTCCCTTCACACATGTCTTTTTTAGCTTTCTAGCTCTCTACTGTAAATGCACATTGAGCAGCTTCTTCAATATCCAACTGTTTCCTTCAAGCATTCTAAAGTGCTGTTGACAAACCGGTCGAAGTTATAAAATGTGTTCATTTTTGTCTGCCCTATCTCAGCACGGTATCAATAGCATTGAAATTCCTCTGAAAAAAAATTCATCACTTCTTTTATCTTGGGGCGATAATTCTTTTGTCAATTGTCCAATATATCCCGAGCTTGAGCGTCTTAGAGCGTCACGCTATCTCTCTTCTCTCCACTCGTCCCAACTTCACTGATCAGCGGGCTTCTTGCGTCTTGCCGGCGGGCTTCCTGTGGTCTCATCCATCGCTGTCACATGGAATTCGAGGAATTTCACAAGCCCGTAGCGATTCCTTGAAACACTCTTTCGGGATGAAATAACACGCTGGTAACTGCAGATCAAGCTAAATAATGCCCATCAGTCGGTGACTGGAACATATGTGAAACAATAAACTAGCGGACATCTTCTTTCGTTCAGTGGGGACATCTAATTCAGTAATGGGTACACAACGCAAACGCCGTCGATTTATATCAGACTATTTTAATTCGCGATAATTTGTATGTTACTTCATTATTTATCCATCACAATGACATATTTATAATTACGAGGTTCACATGATGTGTGTACTTGTACGAATTCGTCTTCTGCCTGTCCGCGCTTACACCCCATCATTCAACTTAATGAATATTAAATAACCTACGCAAGTAGGACAATCAAATAGTTTTGTCGTCACAATTTGTATCATGGCAAAAGATGTGACCCCTATATCATGCGCTGTAATGCCATGTTCCTGAATTCCTATCACTTGGGTAATCCAATGAACATCTACGCATATTTTACACAACAAGGGATTGGAAAAATTTAATGACAATGCATCGCAAAATTTTTTAGATCTACACACTCAGAGAGGTATTTCTGCTTTGAAACAACTCCTTTTTTAAAGACACAAACAGAATTCACTTCCTTGAATCAGAAGGCTGTGAGAGAGTTAGAAAAGCCACATATCAATTTAAAAATGCTGGGGATACCCCGAATTAACAGTCGATATATAAACAAAACAACGGTCACAATAATAGATTAGACTTGCACTGCGAATGTGCGAACCCTGTGTTCAAACTTGTTGTGCACAATCTTGAGAGAGTAAATGATTATGTTGGACAAAAAATTGGCCTAATTGCCCAATAAAGTTTTTGAATAGGTATTCACTGGGTATAGGTATTCACTGTGATGATCAACATTCTAACACAACAGTTATGGGTGCTAGATATTTAAACATACCTTGTTCAAAAATGATTTTCTAGACATCTTTCATTATCTAATCAAAATCCGTAAATGTTAGAGCTATATTTGCAATCACAACAAACAGTAAAAAATATTGCTATATTCTTCAGACTATTATATTTGCCTCTAAAAAAATATGGATATATTTAAGCATATCTAAACCACAATTATTAATTAATGTAGGTCAAAGAACACTGTATTTTTACTTATTCCATTGTTGTTACTTCTTATCTATAATTATTAATTATGGTTCGTATCAAATATTTTTTCTCAGTTATTCTAGTATTTATAACGTAATGTACTGTAATTGTCATACGATTTCCATACCACGAAACAAATGTAAATACAATAAAATTCTTCTTCAATCTCAGACTTCACATATGGATCTCCAATTAACTTATAGTCTACTATAGGATTAGATATTTGAAAGCCTAGCGAACGTGTCCATTAATTACAAGGCAAAGTCTGCTCCAGTCCATTAAAAAAATGCGCGCATCCCACTTTTTATCAAGAATTTCATGAGTCTGTTGTATGGTAGCCCTTAAAATGTCTTTTGTCTGTCTTTAATACCTCTACTCTGTGCAAGTGCTCCTTCAAACACTCTTTTTGGCTCAACCCTAAGCTCTATGGCGTAACCGCTGGATCATCCCTCGACCACAAACGAGATGAACCAATTTTTCTCTGATTTTCATTTATAATAGTTAATGAAATTGTGAAGTAATGCTATTTATGATTCCCATATAATTGTCCCCCCGAACACCATTGGGACAATGTGGAAGTTATCTTGGCTATCGCCAATTGAATCTGCGGAAGTATATTCAGCTTTTCAGGACGAACAAAAGGGAAAGTACTTGCTCCATCGCCAACAGAAGTTTAACACTCGTCATACTTATGTACATACCCAACTAGGTGGCTATTTTATTCGGCTTCTTTTTTTTGACTTATCTACCTCATTACTACCACGGCATAAAGATTATGTCTTTCTTTGACGATTTCTTTCGTTGAAGCAAAATCCGAGGAAAATTCCTGCATATACCTCACTGGAAATTTTTTGACTCACGTTTTACACGAGGCGTGTTCCGCCATTTTGAAATCCATATATGGGATTGATTCGCATGCTCAGTCACATTAAAATGTGTCCCCGCGTAGGCCTAGGCGCTAAACGCCAAATGGTCCTCAATGTATGGAATCAGTTTGATCTGAAGAG
>NW_028292576.1:7501388-7551388 GCF_029948245.1 Actinia tenebrosa | reverse complement strand
ATGGAGTATTTTATGACGTTGAGGCTACAGCCGGGGTTAAACAAAAAACTGCCGCAAGTAAGAACAATATTTCGCCCATTTTGATAATCACGAACAATCACATGTACAGCAAAAGAAGTCTGTGGTTTTGACCGTTCCGTCGATCAAAAATTACTAACTCATGATCAGACCGTTGGAAATTTAATTGACGGAAGCCAAAAACTCAGACGTCTCGAATCACTAGTTGTCTGCGTTCGAGCTATTATAAAAATAGGTGTGAAAGCGTTACTAAAAGACTTTATTCGTAAAGGACAGTTACAATATAACTGATAAACTTCATGTGGCCCCCAATAGCAGATATTAGTTTTACACTCTATTTGAAGGCAATAGTCAGTGTAACTTCAATATCTGCTATTTGACTCGTTTTTTTGGGGTACAAAATCAAGGATTTCACTTCCAGAGGTGGTGGGTACTGGGTATCCCCACCCCTCCCCTCTAAATCTGGTCCCATCAGATGGGAACTGTTTTCACCTCATCTCCAAACATGATTACACTCCCAGAGGTGGTGGGTACTCGGTATCCCCACCCCTCCCCTCTAAATCTGGTCCCATCAGATGGGAACTGTTTTCACCTCATCTCCAAACATGATTACACTCCCAGAGGTGGTGCGCACTGGGTATCCCCACCCCTCCCCTCTAAATTGGCCCCAGTCAATTTTTGTAACCTCATTCCCCAAAAAACTATAGTAAATCTTTCCTTTTTATCACAGATTGTCGGGATGACAGCTTCTCTTGGTGTTGGTAAAGCAAGGAACATCTGCGAGGCGCAAGACCATATCGTGCACCTGTGCGCAAACCTCGACGCGGATCTCATATCGACAGTGGTGGAAAACACGGACGAACTGAGCAAGTTCACATGCAGCCCCAAGAGAACCCTTCACCCTGTGAAAAGAAACAAGAGTGATATCTTCGATAACATCATCAATCAAGCTATGGAGAATATCGAGAAATTCGTCAAGAAAGCTCCTCTACAAACTGAGATGCCTCCATCAGGTTTGTGTTGGGATCCTCAGATTTTTCCTAGTCTTGAGAACTTTGGACTCGATAATAGAGGAGTTGTAGCTTACTCCTCACGCTGAATCAGGTTTTCAATAGAATTCTTTCTAATTGACAGCACATAGTGTTCGGTGTTTGACAACCTTTTGGAGTAGACAATGAGATTCAAAGACTTTATTTTTATTAGCTGCTTGAAACCCAGCAAGCGCTATGTATTCTATTAGTAATTACAATTTATTTTCTTTCTTATAACAGAGCGAGAGAGTCAGAAGTACCGACAGTGGTGTGTGTCTCTGTACAAGTGCGGTGCAGTGGCGGGAAACCGCTACATCGTAACATATGCAGAGCAATTACAAGAATACAATATCGCCCTGTCCATCAACGACGCAACAAGAATGAAAGACGCCGTAGCTCATCTGAGGAAATACTTCAATCGACTCGATAAGAATTTGTTTGATAACATGGACAGGACGTTGAAGAAGATCTACGAAAAGGCTTCTGAGGCACTCGATGACGAGGTGAATAAAAACGGCGAACCGAAGAATCCAAAACTTGAGAAAATCAAGGAGATTTTGCTGAAAGAAAATGACGGCGTGCCTAAAGGAATCTTGTTCAGTAAGACCAGAGAGACGACCATTGCACTGGAAAACTGGATTAATGAATCTAAAGAGCTCAATACGATGCTGAAGCCGCTACGTCTTGTTGGTACGAATGATGGCGAAGGTGAGGACTTAATGATGTGTCCAGTGGGGGATCCAGAACGATTTCAAGGGGGTGGGCTGTTAGCAAGAAAGGCATCATATAGTGTCTTTATCTGTACCTTCTTTATTTTTTTTTTCAACTCAAGGAGGGGGGGAGGGGGTGGGTGGCACCCAATCCACCCTCTGAATCTGCACTCGTATTTCACCCATTTTCTCTGATTAAATTATATTTTCATGATATAATAAAATATATTGAGAATCACAGTTAGAACCCATTTTTCTGTCATTTCAAGGGGCTAGCTGTTACCAATAAAGGCATCATCTAGCTTTAGGCTTTACCTTATACGTTATTCTTATCATTCTTCAACTCCAAAGGGGTTGGCTAGCCACTCAATCCACCCCCTGGATCAACGATTTATAGAGGCTTTGCACCATCATGTGATGGCAGCCATGACAGAAGGCAGGAACATTGCAATCTAGTCTAATCTGATTGACATGAGAAAGAATTCAGTTTCCCAGGGGAGAACGACTCTATTGTTGTGCCTCCTGTCATGGCTGCCATCACATGATGGTGCAAAGCCTCTATTGTTGTGCCTCCTGTCATGGCAGCCATCACGTGAGGATGCAAAGCCCCTATTGTTGTGCCTCCTATCATGGCTGCCATCACATGATGATGCAAAGTCTTTATTGTTGTGCCTCCTGTCATGGCAGCCATCACATGATGGTGTAAAGTCTTTATTGTTGTGCCTCCTATCATGGCTGCCATCACATGATGATGCAAAGTCTTTATTGTTGTGCCTCCTATCATGGCTGCCATCACATGATGATGCAAAGTCTTTATTGTTGTGCCTCCTGTCATGGCAGCCATCACATGATGATGCAAAGACTCTATTGTTGTGCCTCCTGTCATTGCTGCCATCACATGATGGTGCAAAGACTCTATTGTTGTGCCTCATGTCATGGCTGCCATCACATGATGGTGCAAAGTCTTTATTGTTGTGCCTCCTGTCATGGCTGCCATCACATGATGGTACAAAGACTCTATTGTTGTGCCTCCTGTCATTGCTGCCATCACATGATGGTGCAAAGACTCTATTGTTGTGCCTCATGTCATGGCTGCCATCACATGATGGTGTAAAGACTCTATTGTTGTGCCTCATGTCATGGCTGCCATCACATGATGGTGCAAAGTCTCTATTTTTGTGCCTCCTGTCATGGCTGCCATCACATGATGGTGCAAAGACTCTATTGTTGTGCCTCCTGTCATGGATGCCATCACATGATGGTACAAAGACTATATTGATGTGCCTCATGTCATGGCTGCCATCACATGATGGTGTAAAGACTCTATTGTTGTGCCTCCTGTCATGGCTGCCATCACATGATGGTGCAAAGACTCTATTGTTGTGCCTCATGTCATGGCTGCCATCACATGATGGTGCAAAGACTCTATTGCTGTGCCTCCTGTCATGGTTGCCATCACATGATGGTGCAAAGACTATTGTTGTGCCTCCTGTCATGGCAGCCATCACATGATGGTGCAAAGTCTTTATTGTTGTGCCTCCTGTCATGGCTGCCATCACATGATGGTGCAAAGACTCTATTGTTGTGCCTCCTGTCATGGCAGCCATCACATGATGGTGCAAAGCCTCTATTGTGGTGCCTCCTGTCATGGCAGCCATCACGTGAGGATGCAAAGCCCCTATTGTTGTGCCTCCTATCATGGCTGCCATCACATGATGATGCAAAGTCTTTATTGTTGTACCTCCTGTCATGGCAGCCATCACATGATGGTGCAAAGACTCTATTGTTGTGCCTCCTATCATGGCTGCCATCACATGATGATGCAAAGTCTTTATTGATGTGCCTCCTGTCATGGTTGCCATCACATGATGGTACAAAGACTCTATTGTTGTGCCTCCTGTCATGGCAGCCATCACATGATGGTACAAAGACTCTATTGTTGTGCCTCCTGTCATGGCTGCCATCACATGATGGTACAAAGACTCTATTGTTGTGCCTCCTGTCATGGCTGCCATCACATGATGGTACAAAGACTCTATTGTGGTGCCTCCTGTCATGGCTGCCATCACATGATGGTACAAAGACTCTATTGTTGTGCCTCCTGTCATGGCTGCCATCACATGATGGTACAAAGACTCTATTGTGGTGCCTCCTGTCATGGCTGCCATCACATGATGGTACAAAGACTCTATTGTTGTGCCTCCTGTCATGGCTGCCATCACATGATGGTACAAAGACTCTATTGTGGTGCCTCCTGTCATGGCTGCTATCACATGATGGTACAAAGACTCTATTGTCGTGCCTCCTGTCATGGCTGCCATCACGTGATGGTGCAAAGCCTCTATTGTTGTGCCTCCTGTCATGGCTGCCATCACATGATGGTACAAAGACTCTATTGTGGTGCCTCCTGTCATGGCAGCCATCACATGATGGTGCAAAGTCTCTATTTTTGTACCTCCTATCATGGCTGTCATCACATGATGGTGTAAAGACTCTATTGTTGTGCCTCCTGTCATGGCTGTCATCACATGATGGTACAAAGACTCTTTATCATTCGACAGAATCGATCAATCATAACACAGGAAAATCAAAAATTGTATCCAATCTCAGATCATTTGCAATTCGCTTTAGTATCGTTTCATTCATTATTAATACTGACTAGTTACCCTATGCAATCCCTCTTAATACTGACTAGTTACCCTATGCAATCCCTCTTAATACTGACTAGTTACCCTATGCAATCCCTCTTAATACTGACTAGTTACCCTATGCAATCCCTCTTAATACTGACTAGTTACCCTATGCAATCCCTCGTATTATGACTAGTTACCCTATTTGCAATTCCTCTTAATCTACTGAATGTTCTATCTTAGGAGGCATGACTCAAAAGGAACAAGAAGAAGTGATCGCTAAATTCCGACTTGGTCGTGACTGCAACCTGATCATCGCAACCACTGTGGCCGAGAAGGGACTGGACATCGATGACTGTAATTACGTCATCCGTTACGACATGGTCGGGAATGAGATCTCCACCGTCCAAGCGCGTGGTAGAATCAGAACGCTCAATGGAGGTCGATATTGTTCCGTGATTGCAGCTGATGCTGGTGCTATTGGTAAGGAACAGTTAAATCGGTATCGAGAGTGTCTGATGATGGAGGCGTTAGCAAAGGTTCAGAAAATGGATACTGAACTTTACAAGGAGAAGGTAAAATTCATAGTTAATACTAAGATATTAATAGATATATTAGTTATATTTACATGGGACTCTTGTCCCTTTGGCCATGCCCTCAATTAGATTTAAATATCTAGTTGTAAAGTTATTAATTAAATCATTATTAATTAACGAACGAACGAACGAACGAACGAACGAACGAACAAACGGACGGACGGACGGACGGACGAATGAATGAATGAATGAATGAATGAATGAATGAATGAATGAATGAATGAATGAATGAATGAATGAATGAATGAATGAATGAATGAATGAATGAATGAATGAATGAATGGATGAATGAATGAATGAATAAATAAATAAATATGGTAAAGTTAGAGGTCTTGTTTTCTGTATAGACTTCCTCGGCTCGGGCGCGTAAGACTTTCTCCTTTCAGACTACGAATCATTCTCTTGAGAATAAGATTCTTTGTTTGAGTCATCTTTATATTCATGTGTCCTCTCGTGCACAACCGTTAAACAAAGAAATGATACTCTAGGGAATGCTTGACGCGTTTTCTGACATGCGAAAATATTACGCCCAAGCCGAGGGAGGCCTATTCATCTTTGCGTCTAATGTTTTGTTCCTGGCGTCCGTCCGCATAATAAATAAAGCTGATCTAAACAAAATAGATATAACTAAAACATTTCCACCTTATTCTAAATATTTTTTTCCAAGGTACGGGATTTCCAGAAGGAAGCAGCGAAAGAACGCGCCTTGAAAGAAAAGCTCCGTCGTGCGCTGAAATCCCAGTTCGACCCCAATGACGTCACGTTCAAGTGCAAAAAGTGCCACGTGATTGCATGCCAGGCGCATGACGTGAGGCAAGTCAAGCAGTCATATCACGTGGTCATTCCCGATGATTTTTGGCAGAAGATCATCTTGAGAGAGTTACCGAAATCCAAGGTCAGAACCTTTGATGAGATTTCGATGCCAAAGACGATGAGCTGTAGCCGGTGTGGAGAACATTGGGGATGCATTGTTAATTTTAGAGGTAAGGAGACTATCATACACTATTCCTACGACATGCCTAGCCCTGAGAGGGGTGGGGAGGGGGGTCTGGTATAGTGTAAATGCCCCGGAGGAATTGAGTGCGTATCATCTCGGTAAGACGATCCTTGACAGAAACGAGTGCAGAGGATTCAAAACTTATTCATGTTACGTGAGCACGAGAAAACGCCCCTTAAGGTAGATAGCAGTCGCAGAATTATATAAACAGAAATAAACAGAAATAATAAATCTAGAGAAAAAATACAGATAAACTAAGGTACCGATCTAAGTGCATAGTGCATTTAGAATTACTGGTTTTCAATCATTCCCAGGGGAGTAAAATAACAAAAGACAGGGCAGCCATGTTGGTTGATATAACAAAAAAAGTCTTTTGTTAAATCTAACCGAGATGGCGGCTACGACGTCTTGTGCAAACGAAGAATATGTTTGTGACGTAATCAGATGACGTAAGTTATTCCATATGTTCGTGACGTAATATGATGACGTATGGTATTCCATTTCTAGGACTAGAGATGCCTTGCCTCAAAGTGACGTCATTCGTGCTGGAGCTAAAGCGGAATGAAAAAGTGCATAAAATGTTGGCTAAACAATGGAAGAAATGTCCCTTCGAAGTTCAGTCGGTTGATATTGGAGAATTGCTTGAGATTAAGGTGTCAACGGAAGAGAATGGTTTGGGCGACCTTGTGATAGAATTATGAAAACACACGTGGTATCTATGAATATAAGCGTGTGATTTAGGATGTGTAGATTTAAAGTGTTATACCTTCCCATAAATGAAAAAGCATAAGTCGCAGTAAACTGCTCAAAGAAATGGAATTTCTTGATCAAATCGTTGAAAAATATTTTTTAAAGAAATTACACTTCAATTGGTAGCGAATTTAGAAGGAGCAAAGGGGACTAAATAAAGTAAAATTTAGAAAATAGAATAAGGAAAAATGCATTAGAGTGGGTTATCAGTAAAATTTTCTTGCATTAAAAAAAATTTTCAAACAAATTACACACGAACTTCAAGTTGGTAGTCAATTTAGAAGGAGCAACTTAAGAGGACAAAATAAAGTAAATTTTAGAAAAATAGAATAAGGAAAAATGCATTGGAATGGGTTATAGAGTGAAATTCTCTCGCAAGAAAAATGAAAAAATTTCAAACAAATTACACACGAACTTCAAGTTGGTAGTCAATTTAGAATAAGCAACTTAAGAGGACAAAATAAAGTAAAATTTATAAAAAAAGAATAAGGAAAAATGCATTGGAGTGGGTTATAGAGTGAAAATCTCTCGCAAGAAAAATGAAAAAATTTCAAACAAATTACGCACGAACTTCAAGTCGGTAGTCAATTTAGAAGGAGCAAAGAGGGCAAAAATAGAGAAAAAAATTAGAAAATGGAATGAGAAAAAAGGCATAAATTATAAGATTAAATTAAATGCACTATAAATTTCGACAATAAGACGCGAAGCAAAGATTTTAGTGTTAGTACATTATAAATGACGTGTATTCTTTCTAAAGCATTAAATGTATGAATAATATTTGTATTCTCTTTGTCTACTTTTTCTAACTAGTTTATGATAGAAATATCTATCTATCAAATGAATCTATCCACCCTACGAAAAGAATATCAAAAGCGACTAGTGTGACGTCATAGCCAACATGACGTCATAAATTTCATGCTCAATATGTGACGTCATAGTCGCCATGTTCATATACGTGACGTCATACCTACAATTTTTATTACATGTGACGTAATAACCTCCAAGTTTGTGTATATGACTTCACACTATCTACATAGTTGACGTCATATTTATTTTTCGTTCTATTCATGCACGTGACGTCATAGCTGTGACATTTATGCACTAGATAGCCGCCATGTTGGATGACTATAACAAAAGAATTTTCAAATGCTATTTTGCATTGTCAGCCAACATGGCGGGGAATTTAATTGGTTTTCAGCCGATTGCTTACGTTAAAACACCTATCTTAGGCAATTGTTTTCAATCAAAAATGAAAAACTTCCTATTTTCTCTGTTGCTATATATTGATAATTTACAAGATCTTGTCAGCCATAAACACCTTGTTCAAGTACTTCGTCATGTTTAGTTCATAGTGGCAAGGTTCTTTGGCATGTCTTCCATGTATCAATATTGTTCAATACCTAAAAATCCACTATGAAAACCTGGAACAGATCAAAATTGTTCATTTTGCGAAAAGTCGCAAATGTTTTATCATCCAAAAACAACCAATCATTGACTGGCTAGAACCAACCAATCACAGCACAGCTACCATGCACTTCACTGACCAACCAATTATATTGACTTTTCATTTGCAGTGGACGAATCAGAACCGTCCTTGTTCCCTCGTGACCTTTCTTATCCAATGAACATAAGGATTGACGCGCGTGAAGAATCTATGGTGTTTATCAGTACCACATTTCTCGTCCCAGCCCACCAGACCATCGATAGACCATCTATAATCACGTGTGCTTTGATCATACTTCTCACTGACAAACGCACTTCCACCGTCCCCCCGACAGTTCTGCTTGAAGCTCTTCCTATCCATCGCGCAGAACATAAGAGTTGAATTAAACGGCTTGGACGTCATGTTGAAGCACTGCTGTGGGGGTGAAATCACTAGAGCGGTGTGAACAAGAACTCGCGACCTGTTCCTACGTTTGGTCTTTGATCTTGAGCCATCGACATTGACATCGGGGCGATCCCACTCGGTCACAAACCCGTGCTTCCCTGCATCCGAAGTCTTTTTACCTCTAAAATTACTAGGCAGACACACAGCTCTAACGTGTTTGCCTATCTTAAGCTTGTACTGTAGTTTGACAAGCGCGATGTCGTTCTGGTTCGCATGGTAACGGAAGTTCTTGTTGACGTAGATTTTAGCAACTGGAGCCATTTGTTTGGCGTTTTCTCTCTGTTTTCTTGTCTCTTGATGGTCGCCCGCTACTACGGTATACCTGAAAATATCAAGGAGGAAGAAAGACAATAAAGTTGGTAATACCTAAAGGAAGACTCGGAAACACTCTCGGCGTCCGTGTTCCTTATGTGTATCAATTCCTGATGTAACGGTGGTGTAATCGCCTCTCACCTCTTGGTTCTCAATCAGATTCGATTCCTCTGGACACAGCATCACACTTGAGAAAAATTTGTTAGATCTCTCCCTTGATTCGAGGGTTTTTCTCCGGGTTCTCCGGTTTTCTTCCTCTACAAAACCAGCTAACAAGCTAAATTCTAATTCAATCTGTGAGTTACCCGTCTGACTTAGGTCAGCCCAGAGGTTGTTTCAGGGTTCGTTCTGTGAGTTAGCGGTGCCCTGACTTAGATCAGCCCAGAGGTTGTTTCAGGGTTCAATCTGTGATTTAGCCATGCCCTGACTTTGATCAGCCCAGAGATTGTTCCAGGGTTCAATCTGTGAGTTAGCCATACCCTGACTTAGATCAGCCCAGAGATTGTTTCAGGGTTCAATCTGTGAGTTAGCCATGCCCTGACTTTGATCAGCCCAGAGATTGTTTCAGGGTTCAATCTGTGAGTTACCCGTCTGACTTAGACCATCCCAGAGGTCGTTTCAGCGTTCGATAAAAATTGTATTTGGTTCAGCACAATGGTTTGGCTTGGTTGTTAATATTGACTAAGGCTACGACACCGTAGGTGTAATATCGTCAACGTTGAATTAACTTCCTTAATGTTCTTATTTACAAAACAAATACCGTGCACAAACCTCCATGGTGGCCATGTTATAGCTTTACGAGCGCTCGAGTAAAAACAGTGAGCAG
This sequence comes from Actinia tenebrosa, assembly GCF_029948245.1. Taxonomy (NCBI): domain Eukaryota; kingdom Metazoa; phylum Cnidaria; class Anthozoa; order Actiniaria; family Actiniidae; genus Actinia; species Actinia tenebrosa. The sequence goes on along the minus strand of NW_028292576.1, from coordinate 7,541,630 downwards.
CCGTCAAGACCCACTGGTCACCGATCAAAGCACCGCCACATATTGGAGAACGAGCTTCTGAAATATCAAATCAGAAAACTATATTTTATTTCAAGCAATACACACACATATATGTCCAAGCAACATGGCTTCATTTCACTGTTTCAATTGCTATGCGCTAATTGAGACAATGCAACAGCTGATAGAGAAATCGGGCAATACACTGTCGTAAATCAAATATATCGTTAGAGTACATGCAGTTTTTCACCAATGTTCGACTTTTGTTTTTATTGAATGTATATAAAACGTTTCTAATGCTTATACTAAAAGCACTTTTGTCTGAAAACCTCCACCAATAAACCTCTCTTTAGCTTGGGCAGAATGTTTTCTCATTCCACACCGCGTGTCATTCCCTAGACTATCATTTCTTTCCTTAATTAAATAGCGCATGAAAAGATACATAAATATGGATACAACTCAAATAAATAATTCTATTCCCAAGATAATGACACGTGGTCTGAAATGAGAAAACATTACGCACAAGGAAAAGAGGTCTACTTTCGTGTTGGACGAAAGTTTTCAAGCAGCCAGTTTATGGCGCATGCACATAAGTTTTTTAACCCTGTCGCCAGATAGCCATCTACTTACTGTCCCAATAGATTCCAATCTGCCATGGCCATGCTCCACTAGCAGCTTTGTTCCCTCGAATAGTTCGTGATTTAGGTTTGGTGTTGCTGATACCACATTTGTTGTCTGCTATGAACAATGAGAAATGCATTACTGAAGAAATAGAAAACGCGCGCGTGCTGTGTGCAGTTATAAAGCATGCGGGGATTGGCAGAACACGAGAGAAGTGTTTGGAAAAGCAAGACGCGTAGCAAAGTGCTCCTAGACCTTTCTCGAGTGTTCTGCTCAAGTGCTTTATAACTGCACAGCAGGCAGTTTTTTTATTTCTTTTATAAAATACAAATTGCAATAATCGTTATTTTAGATGGGAATGTTGCAACGGAAAGACCGCGCGCGTGCAATGTGCTCTCATAAAGCACGCGCTCCAAACCAATCAGAACGCGTGTCAGATTTCAGATCACGTGTCATTCTCTTGAGAATAAGATTCTTTGTTTGAGTTGTATCCATATTCATGTGTCTTCTCATGCGCAACCGAGCGCAATCGTTTAACAAAAAAATGATACTCTAGCTAGGGAATGTCACGTGGTCTGAAATGGGGGGAAATTATGCCTGACCACGCCCGAGCCAAGATCTATTTCAACTCGAAGTATACGGTTCTGTGGAGGAATAATCTTGAGAAGGCATTATACTCACCTCTTCCGGGTGCCAGGGCTTTCCTAACCGAGCCAAAAACATCGCTAAAAACCTTGATTGCAATCATATGATCCCTTACAGGCTCCGATACCAGTGTAGACAGTTCCTCTACATTAGGGCTTTTACCAATTCCAATAACAAACACTTCGAATCGATTCTCAGTCTTCAAAAGTCGGGCGGCTCGTTTATGGCTCGTTCCGAGGATGAGGCGGCCGTTTGATACAATGAACAACGCTCGTTTGCTTTCTCTTCGAGCTCCAGGGGTAATGCGCTTGCGTAGTAGGAACATGGACCGGCCTAGGTTGCTGCCACACCCACCGGGTTTTTTGATCACCCTGATTTTTCTCAGGGTACGGTCTGAGGAGAATGTGAACGGGAAGTTGATTTTCATATTGGCTGCGAATGTCATGGCAGCTACTTTAACTCCTCCACGTCTGGTAATGAAAAAAATCGCAGAAAATTTAAAACTGCATGGCCTCTTTACCTTGGGCGAAATGTTTTCTCATTGAAGATCATGTGTCATTCTCTTGAGAGTAGGATTCTTTGTTTGAGTTGTTTATTCATGTGTCTTCTCGTGTGAAATTATTAAACAAAGGAATGATACTCTAGGGAATGACAGGTGGTCTGGAATGGGGGAACAGGTTAGGAGGTATGTTGTCATGAACATCTATGTATCTATCTATATTCATGTGTCTTCATCTCTCCACACTACATCATCACTAACCAATGTCGGAGGGATGTACAACGACCACTGAGAGGACGTAAGTAAGTCCTGATTGTGACCACCCTCAGTGTCTACAGCTCATACTAACCACACCTCATCATTGTAAGCACTTTTGAATATACATCTATTTCGAAGATCGTTGTCGCACCAAGAGCATCAAGTAACAAGCCAAGGCTCCAAAGAACGTCGGTACTTTTAATTATAATTGGTTTATTCATTGTTCATGCAAGTGGCTATAACTCTCCACTAATTATCATCTCAAGCAGTCTTGCTTGGAGCAATTTGTTAAGTCAGTAAATGAAAATGCACCATGAATAAACTAATTACAGCTAAAAGTACCGGCGTTCTCTACGGTCTTGGCTTGTTGCTTGAGGCTTTTGGTGCGATAACGATGTCTGAAATAGGTGTATATTCGCCACCTTCATTGATCAAATACAAAGCATTCAACCGAGACTGCAAGGTTAATTTGAATAATCGCTCAAAAGTACCTCGTATTCGATTGAAAGCTTAGGTCGTGTGGGATGAATGAACCTATGTATGGAGATAGTGAATACATAGAAAAGCGATATATATCACAGCAATATATATCGACACCTAGTATTGTGTATAAACAAACAAATCGCAGCCATACCTTCCAGTCGCGTCCAATATACGCACAAGTTCTTGCGCAAATCTCAACCCCATTACAAATCCATCCTTCTTGATGGAACTCGAGCCATCAAACATGAATACCAAGTCAAGTCCACCGGCATGGTTCGCGTCAAGAGCTCTACGTCGCCTTGACGACGAGGTTGATTGACAGCTAGGATCAGGCCCCGAACATTTTGTCTCGTATAGGCTTTGTAGTAAATTGTTGCCGATGACTTCCGTGGCTGTTTCAATGTCTAGAGCTGATTCATCGTCAACTGAAAAATAAAATATTTTAAATCTTAACCTTGAGAAGAAAAGACGAACTTGAAATCCTGGAAATAACATGTCTTGAAGTTCATAATTCTTTCTTTTTTTTTTTTTTTTTTTTTTTTTTTTTTTTTTCCATTGATCTAAATAATTTGCCATAAGGCAGGCGTCACACGAAAGAACAATTGTCCCCTACGAGGCGCAACACCATTTAAACTTGCGCATGCTCAAATGACATCATGAGAGAGTCCCACATGGCCGAGGACTAGAATCTATATCTAGTTAGCTGCTTGGGATTGGTAATTCTCTTTAGAGAAAGCGCTTTCAAAACGAAGATTCAACGAGATTGCGAAGAAGGAGTAATTACCTGTGAAGTGATCGATCGACCATAGGAGGTTAGTTTGCGCAGAGAGTTAAGGGGTAACCAAATTTGGTGAGTAAATTTTAGAAATTTGGTTAAAAATCGGATCAAATTGAGAAATTATAGCAAAGATTTCTGCTAAATATGTCAACAAGGAAATTTTTTCAAAAGTTCGGATGAGACTGAAATACTATTTTAATCATGAAGAGTAAACGTTTGGGGCGCATTTATAAAAGATAAAGTACGATGAAGTAATCGTATGGTAATAAGACGGCAAATATATCAGGAGTCGTAGGAATATCAGTCACAAAGGGTTTTCCTCTGCTCTGGGCTGGCACAGTTCGAATATCGGCTTCAACCTCGACTAATATTCAAATATTTCTGTGAAGTTCATTCGTACTTTAACGTCATATTCTGCAACTAATCTTTCCTGTTGACCTGTTCGTGGCCTTATCCAGACACCCACGTCGTTTCAAAGCTTGGATATGGGCCGGAGTTTTACGTGCTTGAATTCGAGATTTTTCATTGCCTCTCAAAATGTTTTACATTCGGAGACCAAAAGAATTCCGTACGGATTACATAACCAATGGTTTCTTGCGCGTAAAACTAATGTGCGCAAGCATTCCCGAGAGAGCCAAATGATAAAGACATAGCGGCTATGTTGGTGGTATTGACAAAGGATAAAATGAGAAATCTTTTAATATCACCAACACGCACTCGTGCACTTCAAGAATCGCTGGCTTTCAATGAGCTATTAAAAGTTTTTGAATCTCATTATCTGCCTCACATGGTGGTCAAACACTAAACACCATGTGCTGTCTGTCAGAAATATTTCAACAGACAGTTTTCTCAAGGTTGCGTGCGCATCCAATCTTGACAGGCCACAAAAATGAAAAACGCAAATTCAGTAAAATTGAGAAGCCAGTTTTATATTTAAATACGAGAATAATCGATGTTTTGAATTTTTATCGAAAAACAACTCATAGCAATGCATGATAAAACTCATCACAAAACTGTAAGTTCCTTAAATTTGGATTTGAGAAAACGGTGAATATTCGAAACTAAACAGGAAGTAATATCAAATGAAACCCAGACTGCACAAAGAGACTTACATTCGCATGTTGGAGGCTCGCTCCACAGTCCGTTCTCCAAGCAAGTCCTGTGCGAGTGTCCATGCATGATGAAGCCATTATAACACTTGTACATGACTCGACTTGATATGTTGAAGTTTGAGCCGATGAAATAACCGTACATAACAGGGCCAGGGTTACCACACGTGGTCACTGGAATAAAAAACATTAACCACGTTTACATACCTATGGGTAATAACAGTTCACCTCAGCAATGGTAAGTCTTCCAATGGAAAACAAAATGTCCGACAAACTCGAATTCATAAGATTTTTTAGTAGGTATCGATTTTCTTTTTATGTACCTTTAGAATGCATTTATTTTAAAGGCCGGTTTAGACGGTACGATTTTCGCCTACAACTATCGCATACAACACGCTCGCGCCATCCTACAACTCGAGTCGTAGCGTGTAAATCAAGCCTACAACTCGCCTACGACAGACGCGAGCGTGTTGTATACGATAGTTGTAGGCGGAAATCGTACCATCTAAATCGGCCTTAAGACAGACATTTACAATTTTGAGCAGACGATGTTTGTTGCATGCTGTATATCAAAAACACATTTTGGTTGTTTGACGCCAGGAACAGTAATTAGGGATGTAGAACAATGAACGCGGGATCTCGTATTGCCCGGTATACTGTCAGTGGACTCGATATCCCAGGGAGGGGTGGGGTTACCCAGTAGCCACCACCTCTAGAAGCCAGTGAACTCCTGCATTTTTTGCTCAAATATCTCCATAAGTAAAAATCAAATCGCAAACATAAATCAGTATACTGTCGGTTCTAATGAATGCTAAAGAAATTTACATATTCGTGTATAGAAATATAGTCGCTCAATACGGTCTTCCCGTATCGAGCATTTTCAAGGAGAGGGATTACTTCCCGTGGTACCCGCTATCTAAACCAATAAAATCGCGTCCTACACGGGATCATTGTTTTGACTCGTTTGGTTTTTATAAAATGGTCGGAAATACGAACAAAACAGTGCACCAATCAGACGTCAATATATTTACCTTTAGGGAATTCACATCTTGGCTCTGTGCCAGTTAGATTTCCATATTGGCAATGTCTCTCTTTGTTACCGCTGACCAGCTGGTATCCATTGATACACTGGTAACGTAATCCTTTACCAGAACAGCAATGCGTGACAATAGCGTTACTCGGAGCAAAGCGTGACGCTTGGTCCAAGATTTCTTTACATTCGTAATCTTGGGGAAAGAATATTAGGAATATTTGATATCGCTATTGCCAAAATAAATTTAGTTTTTAAAAAAACGTTTTGCGCTTTTTGTAGGGTTTTCCGGTTTGTTCTTTCTCCGCAAATATCTCATCTAAATTCCATGGGACGAAGGCCACAGGATCGATACCCTGGTCCCAGAGGCTCGACGATTTTTCTCGCGGCCACGTATATTTTGAGCCGCGAAGCGGTGAGCGAGCTGCGAAGCAGCGAGACCTCGTCGGAGCCTCTGGTAGGAACCGCATAGTTGATTGATCAGGCCGCACCAATAGAATTACAGATTGCTCAAAATTGTTCTGGTTCACTGATTGGCTGATTTGAAGTCCAGTTTGTGATTGGCTAAATTATTTGTAATGAAGGGTAGGGAGGTACAAGTATACATTGCTCATTATCTTATGTCAGTTTGTTTGTAATGTCAAGAGATTTCAAGGTGTTATTTTATAGTTCTAGCTACAGTGAACATTTCTCGATGCCACATTGTATATCCGAAGCGCTATTCGACGAAATATTGTCAACAACGCTTCAAAAACGGTTTGAGAACATTGAAACGTTATCGGAAGAGCAAAAGACAAGGAGAACAAAGGTCATTGACGATACTAACTGAACAGGGTACAGAGGTTGGCTTGATAATTTCACGCAATATCCATTGAAAGCCGATTTTAAAATCAATATCCATTATAGAGTTGGTGAGTGTGTGTAGTCATTTATACGAGTTTCTCCCTTTGACTACCGATAAAATACAATAAAAAATACAATAAATATCTACAAGGCCTAGGCAACTAATCAGTAACACAAAGCCAAAGAGGTGAATTCTTGGTCTTCCAGACGTAATACTACATTTGCAAAGTCGACAGGACCCCGAAGGATGTGAGATTGCGCTTTTCAATGGAGTATTTTTGTTTGAATTTCGTTCACAATTGGTTGCGATTCGTGTTGCTGAATGTAAACACCGGACTGTCACTTTGACATATTTGGACACGTGTACATGACAAAAGCACTTAGGTGGACTCCGCAAAGTTATTTTGGTCAACTACAACCTCCCCTCCCTAAATACCAAAAACGCCACGGGGATCTCTTGTGTGATTGGTTAGTTCTAAATGATTGATTGACACTTTGATTTTGCATGGAAATGAGGTTGTATGCGGTTCCTACCAGAGGCTCCGACGAGGTCTCGCTGCTTCGCAGCTCGCTCACCGCTTCGCGGCTCAAAATATACGTGGCCGGGAGAAAAATCGTCGAGCCTCTGGGACCAGGGTACAGGATCGATGGCCGGCGGCTTTATATGAACAGATGATGACAATTTTCTTAAGTTAGAAATAGGACAATAACATAACTTTTGGAGGGCTTATTGTTTAAGAGTAGCATCCTTATGCTCAACCAAAGTCATGTTATTCTCATTACTAGGCCAAGTTAAGCAAATTTTTAAAGTTGCCGTACGAGGTTTTTGGAGTTGAATCTTTGGCGGACTGTAAACGCGTATTTGCGGCACGCCAAAACCCATTATCGCCCGCTGGGCGCGCGTTTTCAAGAGGGCAGTTTGTTGTTTGGCCTCGTAAATTGATGATAATTATCAATTCTTACCGTTCTCGTTCTGGTGTTTTCCAAGTGCTTTCCCAAGAACAAGGAACAAACAGACCTAAGGGAAGACGAAAATCAAAATTGGGGTTTTTTTTCTTTCTTTCTTTCTCCCTTTCTTTCTTTCTTTCTTTCTTTCTTTCTTTCTTTCTTTCTTTCTTTCTTTCTTTCTTTCTTTCTTTCTTTCTTTCTTTCTTTCTTTCTTTCTTTCTTTTCTTTTCTTTTCTTTTCTTTTACACAATTCCAAATAACAAAGATATCTCATGACAAAATTGAACTCAAAGTAACTCGATATTCTACCAAGATCACTTAAAATATCAACACGTCATTTAGAAAAACACTTCATAACGTCACTAACGACTAAAAACATAATGTCCTTTCGAAAAGACTTAGGGAAAAAAACGTCCCTATTTAATGTACAGTTGTTTTTCTAGTTACGAAGCACACACAGATATAGACGAGCTTCCAATTTAATCTCCCTTGATCCGGAAACTCAATAAATCAAGTAGCTGGATTCGATAAATTAGGGATGTTTCTTCAGTGTTCCTTAATATCAAGCACAAACAAACTTCAAACAAGACGAAGAATTGAAAAAAAAAGTTTCAAAGTTGATTAGAGCTGTAGTTATATCATGAATATTCTAAATGTATCAGAAATTTTTTTGCCATGTTATGGTTGAAGCATTATTGTCCTTTCGTCCTTTCAGGTCCACATCAGCTATATAGCTGCCAGTTTTTAGACCTGCTGAAACAAATAAAGTTGTATGTATGTATGTACATTGAACACAGTTATTCCAAAACTTGTGTTGATCGTCTTTCGAGAAATGCTAGTGCTGGCACTGTTGACCCTTGTACTTTGAAGTCAAGACTAACAATCTTATCTATCTTCCAGTTTTGAACACAAAACTTTCAATCAAACTATAAATATTGTCACGTAACATTTAGTCCAGAATTCTTTCTAAGGATTTAACGTTGTTTACTTTTGATAAACACAAACACCTTCTTTAAGTATTATTTTTATAAGTTATTAAGGATATAAAACTAACTGTTGAGTTGATAAAGACATTCGTTCGGACATAATTGAATAATTACATTAAAGTGATGAAGAAATTACAGAATCCATGTGGGATTATTCAGTCAGTGTGATAAGGAACAGAAACTGTAATTTGAACTTGAAGAAACGAGAAAAATACCTCCGCTAAAAGCATTAGTTTGACAAGAAAGTCGTTTGTAAAGGTCAGCGCAGTTAATAAGGACAAACAAGACAAATTCATTATTAAGTTTAAAAGTTTTAATATCTCTACATTAAACATCATTTTGTAGACTCTTTTTGAATATTTCTTCCCTTGGGCTATTCATTTTGCACAGTTTTATCTCTATTTCTGTGAAGCTCATGTTTATCTCCGAGGAAAGAGTTTGGGATAAAAATTAGGAATTTTGGATCTAGACGTTTCTTGCCCACCGCATGTGGTGATGGCAATCTATCCCCAAATGATTGCAATTAGCTAAATAGTCTGTTAGGAAGAATTACCGACTGCCTGAACGGGAAGCATTCAGTCTTCTCGATAGCTTCTTTATTTTCTAATTGAAACCAGACTCTAAATCTTCCGTGAAATGTCGTCCTGACCAGAAGATCCAAGAGGTCTTAAAATGTGCGAGTTTATTCGTTGTTATCCTAACTGATTGTAAACAGGCGGCTTTCTAAAGGTAATGAGTTTTTAAGCACAGAGATCACGACGTATATATGTATATGTATATCACCACCCACGGACAAAGAGAGATCATTGCCGCAGTTTGGGGATTCGCTTCAATCCACGAGTATTGGTCTTTGACGAGTACTCTTAATTAATGAAATTTGTCGTATGTCATGTCGAATCGAAGTAAATAAAATCTCCTAATATATGGACTATTTGGCATTCATTTTGTCACTCAAAGTTGAAACCCTTATGAAATATTTCTTTGCATTTTTCACGCTTCAAAGCAACAGTTTGTAACTTCAAGGACTTCAAGATATTTTTATTCTTGACTCGGACAACATACAAACTAGATAGTTTTGGTATCCGTGACTAGTGTGGTCGCGCGTACTAATCCATTCCTATGATATTATTAACCAGCTTTTTACTACTCTTATCGACACCAACACGAGATTTTTTCCTAAATGCCCACATTAACAGCTCATATCCTAGCTTTTATGCTTTGATATGACAGTGAACCACCTTTCAATCTCAACCAGAAGTACTTAGCTTTCTAATAGTTCCACTGTGGTATTGATTTCAACCTACACGCGTGAAAAATCTAATCGAAATATCCTCGGTCTTTTTCCTAAAGTTACTTCCAGTTTAGGAAGAGAAAGAATACTTAATATCCATACAACTTACCCATTCGAAGAGAAGGAGTTTTCTCGGCGCCATACCTCAGTATCTATGGTCTTTTAAGCGCTGCACGTTCTCTATATGGTTTCCTGTCTCAGTTTAAGTGCCCCAAGGCTAAAGCTGACAAATCAAGTGGACTATTGCAGGTCTTCGTCTGTTGTCGACTTACTCCAAGTTTCCCACGAAATGCGATATCTTATTCTCCATTCTTTGGCTTCTATACATTAGTAGATTAACGGAAAGGCCACTCGTAGCTTAGAAGACGCTAATGACATTACAAAGTTAAGTTTCTCTGTCAGTGCGACTGTGCGCGCGTCAGTAATGAGTGAATTCCTATCGAGTCAGCCTGCATCAGGTACAAGGGGATAATACCATAACGGCAAAGCTAGCCGTGCGTCAGACTAATATGGAGTGTTGAGGGTCGACATGTGCGCAATTTTTACTGGGTCATCTCATCTCAGCTCATCTCATCTCATCTCATCTCATCTCATCTCATCTCATCTCATCTCATCTCATCTCTTCTCTTCTCTTCTCTTCTCTCTCTTCTCTTCTCTTCTCTCTCTTCTCTTCTCTTCTCTTCTCTTCTCTTCTCTTCTCTTCTCTCTTCTCTTCTCTTCTCTTCTTCTTTTCTCTTTGATCTTCTTTCCTCTGCAATCGTCTCTCTTCATTCCTCTCCTCTTATATCTATTCCTTTTCTTTTCGTTCTACCATCTTCTTTCCTTCTTTGCCACTTCATTTCCGCAAACCGGCTTTCACCTCTGCCTCTTCACTCTTTTTGTCTTTTAGTTACTTCCTTAGTTCTCCATTTACCTAAGCGCTCTCACTTCAAAAAGCCTCATCTATTAAATACGTGCGCAAGATAGATCAAGTAACGTACAGCTTTTATCCAAATTACTTCAAGATTCTTCATGATGACGATAAACAACAACGCTGGGAACCAAAGCTGGATCCCCTCAACCTTCTCACGAATATACCTTACGAATGATAAGAATTCTAACACGCTATACGGTATGCATTCCTTGAAGCGTAGGCCCTATCATCACCTGTCGTACTGTGGGACAGCTTGTGCATCAAATCTTGCTACATCTTGCAGATAGAAATGCAGTCAGTTGATGTCAATGCATGCGATAAAATATCGTCGAGAAAAAATCCAAAGACAACCCTTAGAAGCTCCTCGATCTCTCACACACAATTGATTCGTGTCAAGTTAATTACTTGTTTATCGATAAAGATTCCTTTACATCAAGCAAGATAAAACGATTAAGACATTTTATATCTTGCGTTTTTGAGCTCCCTAAGGCCTCGGAAGTCGAAAATAGTAGTGTACAAATTAAGTAGGTTGAAAAATATTCTTAATAGACTGCAGACTATAAAATGTTACATTCGGATTTAATCTTATTCATTTTTATTTGTGTTTGTCTTAGGAAACACTACTTGGCGTAATCCTAGAAAGTCCTGTAGATACACAGCGGCTACGTGGTGTGTGCGACAGCAAATAACTTTGGGTCTTTCTTGGAACCCCGTCCACAGTACACGTATACGTTTTCATTCGTAAAAGCACACTTTTTGATGCGTTTAGCCCTTCCGTCCACACGTAAACGATCACAACGCTTACCATAAACGCATACTTTTGAAAAACACTCTCCAAAGTGGCCATCTTTTGAAAACACCGTTTACGTTTTCTCGTGGGGACGACGTATTGTCTCCATGCCACAGATGCCTTGCAATACTAAGAAAGGTAAAACTTTAATTATAAGAGTAATGTTTCTTGAAAAGTCCATAAAAATTCCAGACACAACTTGCCATGTACTTGAGATTAACGGTTAAATTTCATTTATGGGAAAGATTAAAAAATGTTGCAAAGCTATTTTTTTATACAGAAGTTCCACGATTCATGTAACTTGAAAAATGCAAACCTAATCCAAATTTCATTCTTTCTTGCATGTGTTGTTGTTGTTGTCGGTTGCTTTTAATGCACTTTATTCGATTAACTCCAAGAACTAAACTAAACTAGCAGAAATGATAAGGGAGTAAGTTGTTTTCCAGAGGCGCTTTCGTTTCTTTGCCTTCATGGCGCGGCTCTCGTGCGAAAATCTTTGCACTGACTATACGCATGCGTATAAAATTATACTCCGAGAGGCTCTGGCAAATTTTCAAGGTACCACAGGAATCATCCAAACACATTGTTTCAATAGCTGAAATAACTCAATTAGCCATTGTCCAGTCAAGTATACGGTATAACCTTCTTCTTGTAAGTGGAACAGTCCACAATTAGGGTTCGTGAGTTATATCGAGCCGTTTTAAGATTTATTCACTCAGTAAGCAGTTTGATACGGCCCAGAGGCTTTTTTCATATACACCTATTTCAGAAATCGTTGTCGCACCAAAAGCCTCAAGCAACAAGCCAAGACCGCAGAGAACGCCGGCACTTCTAGCTGTAATTAGTTTATTCATGGATGCATTTTTAATTATTGACTTCACAAATTGCTCCAAGCAAGGCTGCTTGAGATGATAATTAGTGGAGAGCTATAGCCACTTGCATGAACCAAGAATAAAGCAATTATAATTAAAAGTGCCGACGTTCTCTGGAGCCTTGGCTTGTTACTTGAGGCTCTTGTTTCGACAACAATAGGACGTTTGCATGATGGCGTCATTTGACTCCCACTACCATAATGCTTCGCGAATTTTCTTTCTTATTCAAATTTGTATTTCCCTATGAGAATAGTAAGACAGTTGGTGCTAATTAACTGAATAAAAGAAAGTGTGCAAGGGAGTCTGGTAGTAGAGGTCAGTGACGCCATCATGCGAACGTCCTATTTTCGAAATAGGTGTATAGGTAACTTACCAATCAGAGCGCGCTTTATATCGCTAAGTTTCACAAATCTTCATTTCAGTCACGGTTTCCAACGCAATCAGAGCTCGTGTTAAGGAATGGATACGCGTCGTGCAATTCTTACGCTTTTCTTCGTTCTTAGCAACCTCCCGCGTGCATCCATAACTCGATGGACGCGCGCTACTTATGATTCATTGCTTTATTATTATATATTATTTCATTTTCTTTTAAGTGACTTTAGTATGTCTGTAGGAATGATAATTTTTTTTATTTGTTAAAATATTATGTAATATATTTACATTCGAAAATATCAGTTTTTGATAATAGAGAAAAATAGATATTTCATCGATGATTATATATTATGCCTCTTTAGTAGCGCAAATAGTGTTTTCGTCAGACTCGTTGTCTTATTCGTGCGCCATTCTGACGGCGAATTACAGCACGAACAGTAACGACCTAACCTTACAACCTCTGAATCTGGCCACTGAGAGCTGAATGGATTTTCAAATAACCCAGTCATCCAGGGTCACTGATTAAGCATTCAGTGGGATAGCCAAAGGATTATTTTATATTAAAAAGTTAATAACTTTTTCCTGACCTTGATCTGGCGGCTAATAAGGAAGTTAGAACTTGTTTTTAGTGAGGACAGTTTTGATAATCGCTGAATTCAGATTATGAAGAGCTTTAAGCCCATACGAGGGTTTTATTGATGGGATTTTATTGTGGTTAGACGAACTGTGGACCTTACTAAGTAGTTTAATGACTAGAGGTAGGGTTTTTTGGCTGATTTGTTGATGATATGTAGCGGTCCGTTTTGGAATCCATGGAATTCTATGCTACTACACCGGGGTGGTCTGTGGACCAATGAGATGATTGGGGTTCTGGTGACCGGAGATGGAATGAGCCGGGTACCTCTACGGGATAGAAAAAGCAGCATCCCAGAACATCTGTGGACCTGCTATTCAGTTAGCATTTATTTCTCGGATACCCTGGATGGCTTGCAAACGATTTTCTAGAATTTTATCAAATTCCCCACGAAGTTTCTATAGTTAAAGAATATGAATGATATCAATGATCAAGGACAGGAACCCGGATATCGGCGGTCCGGGAAGAACAGATGACACCGAATATATTCAATTGATCCCGGATGAAAAAAAGTGCGCGCAAAAAATAGCAAATATTAGAGTCACACTTTATTGCCTTTAAACAATGTTTCAAGTTGAGGCATTTGGGTCAGTATACGATCAATGTATAGAAACTAACCCGATTGCAACAATCGTCCTTTTTAATTTTCTAATTCTAATATCTGCTTTTGTTGTCCTTAACAACAGGGTGTCCGTATTAAGCAGGTTTGTGTAAGAGTAGATGCATATCACTGAGACAAGAACAAGTGTCCGTAATAACAGGGTGTCCGTATTAAGCAGGTTTGTGTAAGAGTAGATGCATATCACTGAGACAAAAACAAGTGTCCGTAATAACAGGGTGTCCGTATTAAGCAGGTTCATGTAAGAGTACATGCATATAACTAGGACAAGAACAAGTGTCCGTAATAACAGTGTGTCCGTATTAAGCAGGTTCATGTAAGAGTAGATGCATGACACTGGAACAAAAACAAGTGTCTGTAATAACAGGGTGTCCGTATTAAGCAGGCTTATGTAAGAGAACATGCATATCACTGGGACAAAAACAAGTGTCTGTAATATCATGGTGCTTGTATTAAGCAGGTTCATGTAAGAGTAGATGCATGACACTGGAACAAAAACAAGTGTCTGTAATAACAGGGTGTCCGTATTAAGCAGGTTCATGTAAGAGTAGATGCATGACACTGGAACAAAAACAAGTGTCTGTAATAACAGGGTGTCGTAATTAAGCAGATTCGCGTAATAAGATCGAGTAGATGCATGTAAGTACTTGGGCATAAATCTGGTGATATACCAAGCCAGACCTGGTGTCCTACACAGCCGCTATTAGTGTCGTCACGCCACGCACACTCCCCCAAACCAGCACGATTCTTAATTCTGATTAATAAGTCATTTCAACAAACTTAATCCACTGTTTAATAAGCCTTACCTTTGTATCGTTAACAATAATGATAATTAGCTAAGATATTCAACAACAACAAAAAAACAACGAAAAATTATTTTAATATTAAGTGTACTGAGGTTGTTTGATAAGCAATAAGACAATAAGATGGCTTCTCTTTTAATTGCTTGGGTGAGTTTTTTCGCTTCAAAAGGGTACGCTTAAAACGTGTCTAGATGTCTTTGTCAATAAAGCTCATCGCTAGCAGCATATCAGATCTTGAGTCAACAGAGACCCCTCGAATCCTCTTCAAAAACCTTGGGACAACATGCCACTGAAGGCAGTATAAACAACCATGGCTAGACTCACAGGCCAGCAAGAACCAATCTTCATCCTTCCTTTATCCTTCCTTTATGAGCTCAAAAGTGAAGCACAAGTTTGAAGTTTAAAGGAAATGGGCTGTGGAACGAGCCAGGTTAAAAAAACAGGTAGGAATTCATCGATCTTTGACTCGTGTGTAAAAAGGTGTTGACGTTCTTTGGAATATATTTTTAAAAGTTCATGCACGTCAATTCGAGCTTTTCGCAAACGAACTCAAAAATTAACGTATCCAAAAAATTCATGCCTTAAAAAACAGAGTTAGAAAACTCAACTATTTTTTATTTATAACCGTTTTTATTTAAGTTTCATATCTTGGAAAATTAGTCCGGTAAGTTGTCGTAGTTTTTTTATCAAAATATTATGTTTTGATAGAGCTAAAACTGTTAGCAATTAAAGTCTTTGAAAGTTTTTAAAACATTTTCGAAGTCGCAGATTTTCCTGGAAAGTCGATTCAAAATGCTTAATTTGTATTTTGGAAGATTTAGGCAAAACATTATCTACTTTCCGATCAAAAATAGTCTCTTGAAGAAGCCACAAGGTGCGAAGTATGCTTTCTTATTGATACAGTACAGTTTTTAACCACAACAAAAACACAGGACCTGCTTTATTTACAACATAGATAGTAACCGAACACCACAATTTTGCCAAATAATCTTTAACGACACAACTATTCACATCGGAGCGTCAAATTCGTTTCGTAAGTCTCGTAAACTCGTAGTTAATCTGTGCTTAACCTACGTAAGTCTTTCAATGTTTATTTGTGTTTGTCTCTCTGTTTCGTAGCAATAGTTGAAGGCTATCAATCCCAAAAGATTACATGTCATGCTAGCTCGTCACGTTTCTTTTGTGAGCAGAGAAAAAAAGAATAATATTGTGCACAAAAGCTGACGTTAGAGCGTTTTTATGGCTAAAATGCGACAACATGAGTGACATGGCCTTGCATTTAAATGTTCAGCCCTTTTTTTGCCTTTTTTAGGGGGACCTTTTTAGGGCCTCGCATTGATAAAATTTAAATTCAAGCGTCCGCAATGTCTTTCCTTGAATGTTTTCCTAAGTCTTTCCTTGAATTTTTTTTGTTTTTTTTGTTTTTTTGTTTTTGCCACAGAGCGGTCTAATTCCCAAGTGACCATCGAATCCCAGCAGCGCACGGTAGCAGCTTACCGGCGACAGCGCATAGCAAGGGACATGGAACAGGTAGCATCCCTGCGAGCTGAGGCTGAAGTAGAGAAGGCGCTGATGCTGAAGAGAAGTAGCTTGGGCAGCGTGGATGACCGTAGACCATCGTATGTGATGCGCGTGCTGGAAGATCTTGCGGAAGTGGAGGAAGGTATGTGTCAAAATGAAAAGAAAGGGGTTTGGTTGTATGATTTGCGCTGCTAATAGGTATGCTCCAGCTCTTACCCCTGTGGTCGTAGGTTGCAACGCAAAAGGGATCCGTTAAAAGTTGCAGAATGTCTGCACGAGCACGCGCGACAAATACACCTCTTTAGCTTAGGCAATTGTTTTGCCCATTTCAGACCACGTGTCACTCATTTGAAAATAAGATTTTGTTTAGAATGATACTCACAAAAGATTCAACCCATTTAATTTCACGAGATTTTTTTTCCATTAACGCGTCGACTGCGCAAGGGTTCCCTGCTAACAGAGTCTTCCTCGTTGGAGATTCTAGGCAGACAATCACTGCCAATCAAAATATCACCAACGAGGAAGACACTGCTAGCGAGGAAGTGCAAGGATAGCTATACTTGTGATTTTCACCGCGCGTTTGTGATTTCAAAAGATCGCGTCGTCTGTCAAGCAAAATACTGCTCGTGTAGACGCAGCTTTTAGGGTCTCGATCTGCCTCGGGAGACTGAGCGATCACTCTCTGCAAAGGATTAACTTGAACGTTTTGGGGATTTTTCTTTTACTATTTAGGTCAAGAGGAAGTAGAAGAAAGATGCGCCGATCCTGTCATTCCGAATGGGACTTATCACAATGAAAAACTGGCGGAACTGGAACATAACATGAATAAGAGGAATACTGCGTTACATTCTTCAGTAACGCAGCGACATAGCGCAACACCTGAAAATGAACTTGAGGATGATTTGCTCCTTAATACGCGAGCGCAGAATAACGAACTGGTTGAAGATAAACAAAACGAGAATGATACAGATATTGTGTTACATACTTCAGTAACGCAAGAGAACAGCGTTACACCCAAAGAAGAACTACCAGGCAATTTGGAACTTACTACGCGTGCGCAGAATGATAACGAAAATGCATTAGATTCTGCAGAAGCAAAAGACGGTTTGTCAAAAACCATTGAAACAAAGGAAGAGTCGTACTTAGACGTTACTACTTGTACACAGAACGATGAACAAAATTCAAATCCAATTTCTGATTTGGAAACAATACGAGAGGAAGAACGAGAGGGATTTGGGAGCAAGGACCAAAGGGGCTCCATATTTCATAGTACTACGCATGCGCATGAAAATACTGCAAAAACAAACCATAATTTAACTCACCATGAAAAAGAAGAAGGTGATACAAGAAAGGAAGATGACATGGAAAATAAACTTGTTCTAACAGCAGAAAATGATAACCCGAGAGAATAAAGAGAGCCTGAACTAAGAGAAAAATATGGGCTTGAATTCCAGGGACTGGAAGGGAATAAAGTTCAGGAATCTATGGAACTTCCGAACATTTCAAACCAGTCTTTTCATAGCTAGTAAGCTTAATATATATTGGTATAGTGTCATCGTGTTAAGTAGGTAAGAGTGTTGGTACGAAATTAATTTTTAGAAATGGCTGCGATTGTTTAAAGTTCATTTACAAATTTACATCAAATGTTAGAATTTAAGGTAAGCCACAGTATTGCTATTAAATAGCATATGCATATCCAGCCACAGGGAGCCCGGCTTTAGAATTTCTACATGAATAAATAAGTCAATAATGTACTTTGGGTTTCCTGTGTTGAGATTTGAAACAAGACGCTGATACGTTGAATTTCCGGTAATCGTACTACCAGTAACTTGATAGCAGATTAACGTAACGTACTAGGGCGTGCGTTACACTAATACGTTAAATTTGAATTATAAGCTGCTCTCGAGTTACTTACATTAATCTGCTATCAAGTTACCAAATCTCAACACAGGAAACCCAAAGTATATTATTGACTTATTTATTCATGTACAAATTCTAAAGCCGGGCTCCCTGTGATCCAGCTGAGCGGTGAATTTTCTTTTAGCCAATCACAGCGCGTTTAGCCGTTGCGCCACCGGCCCTCATTCCCAGGCTACTGTAACTCAACTTTGGCGTATTTTTCTGATTTCTTTTGACTAAAATATATTATACGTGGCTACAAGCAGCAGAAAAATGGATAGGAAGAATGAAAACAATTCTACTTTACCGTCATGTTTGCTTCACTCTTTCTAGTCTCTATACTAATAGCGGCTGCATAGGAGACCGTTCTTCCAAGCTCCAAAAATGCTCAGGGCCGGTCATTTTGTCCACTCATGCTTTGCGCGTTGCGTTCACCGCTGAGCTGTATAACGTTTAATGGGTAGAATGAAAGCCTTTTAAATAATCATTTAAAAATACTTTATTAATTGCGCCTAAATGCGATAACAGTCTTCCCAAATTAGGTTAAGTGTACGGTCAACCATATCATATTGCTTGGTATGCACAATCAGCTGAACAAATGCGAATATCATTATACTAGAGGTGTCTACAATAACTAACAGAAACACTGCCCGTCATGTGCTATCGACCAGAGAGAATTCTATTGCTTGGTATTAATCAGCTGAATTAATCTCACGAATCTCATTACCAGCCTACAATAACAGGCAAACACTGCCCGTCATGTGCTATCAACCAGAGAGTATTCTATTGCTTGGTATCAATCAGCTGAATGAATCTCACGAGTCTCGTTACTAGCCTACAATAACAGGCAAACACTGCCCGTCATGTGCTATCAACCAGAGAGTATTCTATTGCTTGGTATCAATCAGATGAATGAATTTCATGAGTCTAGTTACTAGCCTACAATCATGACATGCAAACACTGGCCGTCATGTGGTACCAATTAACCAGGGAGTATTCTATTGCTTGGTATCAATCAACTGAATGAATCTCATTAGTCTCGTTACTAGCCTACAATCATGACATGCAAACACTTAGGGTACAAATGCCACCCGAGACCTTGGAAATGACTTCAATTTGAAAGTAACCATGCTACAACAAACAAATGTAAAACCTTTAATTAACAATAAATCTACACCGCTATTGCGATGACGTCATCATCTACATCACTACTGCCATGACGTCATACATTTACATGACTAGTGCCAAGATGTCATACAGTACATTTGGACCTTAATTAAAGTTTGGCTTTTGGTTTCCTTGACAACCCGAGCTTGATGTTCCCACTAGGCTTATCAACTGGCTGCAACACCTGATTCAAACAAGACCAAAATAAGAATTCCACTGTTAGAGGAGTTTACGGTGCCAACTGCGCACGCGCGGTTGAAGCTGTTTTGACCGTGAGATACTAGTACCGAAGATGCGGCTCGCAAGAAAGCGCCAGGACTGGAGCTAGTACAACTGTGGCGCGCAACGTCATTAGTGCTAGTTCATCAGTCAAGTTGTAGGTATCAGTCGAGCGTCGACCTCGGCGATGATGCGCACTCAATTTCAATGTACAAATAGATCCCTTGTATATGAAAAGCAGCTCAATTGGGAGGACAAAACAAAATAGTTTCAATCTTGTCAGAATTAGAAACCTATTGTTCTGCCCTCCACATTGAGGTGGATTCTGATGTGCTTCAAGAGTTCTATACTACGTATAAAGATATATAAAATTATTAACTGCTGCCGTCTATCAGAGTAAGCTTTGCCCGTATTATATGCATTCCGACGTGCTGCAACAGTTCTATACTACGTATAAAGATATTTTAAATTATTAACTGTTGCCGTCTATCAGAGTAAGCTTTGCCCGGATTATATTACGACTCCGTCTACAACAAATTGATCAGAAATGGCTTTTACTTGGCTTCGTGTAACAAAAAAGCTATTTGCGCTCGAGTTCGTACTACGGAATCGCATTCCCTCTACAGTGTGCAACGAGACAGTGTTGCGTGCTACAAGAAGAACGAATTAATTTGATGTCCTTATTGCTGCATCTTTGGAGGGATTTAAATTATTTTGTGAGTGATTGAGTGAAGAAAGACGACAGCCCTTACCTCGTTGTAGTTATTAATCCCAAATGGCGCCATGTTGACGTTGAAGTAGTGAGAATTAGGCATTACAATCTCGACGTAACCAATCTAAAATAGTAATAACATTCAAATATAAATATTAATAACGATTTATCGATAATAGATGGTTTTCACAGCCGCCATGTTGGAGATGGATTTAACAAAAGATTCATCATTAGTCTCTTTAATTATATCATCCAACATGGCCGCTGTGTCTTTTGTTATTTCATTCTCTTGGGAAGAATAAAAAAACCCAGCAATAGTCGAAAACTTAAGTCAGCTTACCCTCTTCACTTGACAAGCTGGAGATAAAGTAATTGTTTCAGTAAGAATAGTAAAATACGTGTATGGGATACCTGTTGTACTTGGCCCAAGATAGACCGGGCTGTCATGTAGGACGTATGCTGGAAATAAAATAAAATTAAAATTACACAGAAAAGTTTTGATAGAAACAAAGGATAATCCTGTGGCAGAAGATGGCCGCGCAATCTCCAGTCCCATTGGTTTCTGAAGTAATATTTCAAAGCCGACAATGAGGACTGGACGGGATTTCAAGTTAAGCAATTAGTTCCAGTCCGAGGCGCAGTCGAGTCCCGTCCAGTCCGATATTGGAGGCTTTGAAATGACTTCTCATGCTCATTAATTATTCGACTTGGAGTAGCTGGAGTAGTCCTAGGACTGAATTAATTTTGTTCCAGTTACTCCAGACTGAATGCATTCCTTTCACAGCACTTTACCAGGTTTCAAGTAACATCATGTGACCTAAAAATAGCCCATTGATTGGCTGGTTTACTCATGAATTTTTAACGAGCATGAGAATAGGTCTTCTATATTCGTTCATTCGAGTATCGTCGAGAGACGACAAGCATCAAGTAAAACACGCGAGCAACACCAAGGTATGTTTAAACTTCTACGCTTGCCTTTCCTGACAACACAGGCCTCCATTTAAACCAGCTTAACCTGAATTGTTGACATTATTTTGACAGGGGACTGCCCTATTAAAATATAGACCGTTTTCTCAAGGTTGCGTGCGCATCCAAGCTTACGGAACTTGACGGGCCACGATACCAGAACACGAGCTTTATGATGAGTATTATCATGCATTGCTATGAAACTTTTTTTCGATGACCATTCATCAAATCGATTATTTTCCTCTTTAAATATAAAACTATCTTCTCAATTTTACTGAATTTGCGTTTTTTTAGTTTTGTGTTCCGTCAAGATAGATGTGCACGCAACCTTGAGAAAACTGTCTATTGACAACGAACATGAGATGACGCCGCGGATCACCTTCTCGCCATCACGTCGTTCGTCAAGTCAGAAGTGCCGAAGCATTTATTATTTCCCGAGTTGTTTCGCGTAATGTGAACGGCTCAAAGGATAATCGTTAATATATCGTGAGCGCGCGCTTAACTGTGCGTTGAAATTTTTTACAGAAATGAAATTGACTCCATATATGCTACGAGTGCGTATTTAATTTTAATTGCTTTTAAAGTCTTTTATATTGATTTAACATTTGCGCATTTATTTCATAAGGTCTTTATTGGTTTTATCGCTCGCTGTCTCGCTCACACCAGCACCATACCTGAACACTCGCGGAATAGACTCCTGTGTGAACCGGACCAGCAAACAGGTCCAGTATAGTGTTCTTCACCAGGTCCCTGGAAAAATTACCATGCATGTGTCAGTTAACCGTGTTAGCCGTGCCCTGACTTAGATCAGCCCAGAGGTTGTTTCAGGGTTCAATCTGTGAGTTAGCCATGCCCTGACTTAGATCAGCCCAGAGGTTGTTTCAGGGTTCAATCTGTGAGTTAGCCATGTCCTGACTTAGATCAGCCCAGAGGTTGTTCCAGGGTTAGTAGTATAGGGAATGGGGGTTCCAGCGCAATCTCAACACGGGCAAGACCCGTGTCAAAAATCCACCTACGGACGACCCCCACTCCAAGTGTGGTTGAGGGCAACAGCGCACTTAAATATGTTAGTCTATATATGGAGTGCGAAGAATGTAAAGAGTTTGCTTATGATTTCTGTGTAAAGTGCTTGAAACCCAAGTTTGTTACCCCACCACCAAATAAGTATATTTGTTGTGGTAAGAAAATGCAAATAGAAGACGACACGTCAGCACAGTGTTACGAGTGTGGTAAGAATATTCGTAATGCCGTACCAAATGCTACCAAAGAGCAATATTACGCCAATGAAGGTCGTAAGAAAACACCTTATAAGAGAATAAAATACTTTAGGGACTGGATGAGTCATATCCAAGGTTTACGACCGGTATATTTAGACAACGAAGTAAAGAAGAAAATCATAGACCATTTAGAAGAGCCAACCCCGCAAAGTCTACGGAAGACATTGAAAAAATTAAAGCTAGGGAAATATTACAAAGCTATTCCCTATCTTTTGTCTGAAATTACCGGTAAGTCTATTCCTGAGGTTTCTGATATGACAAAAGCCGAGTGGATGTTTTGTCGGCTGAATAAGGATATTCCTTATTATCCTGACGTAATTTACGAAATATTTTACAAAATTGACCCCAACCACCCCCTGTTAGGATGGATTCCGAGGCGACAATAACATATTACGCGTAATTCATACGATGAATTTATATTACGCGTAATTTCCAGACTGACGTTCAATATGTAAATAGAATCCCGTCACGATATTTACTGAGCAAGCTTTCTTTGAAGCTCTTCTTTCGCTTCTTGGTAGATCTTTTTGCGAGATTCCTCGGAAAGATCTTTTACGACTGTTTTTTTGTTCCTTATGTCCGTCTTTAGTTTCTCGTACTTGTCTTCTTCGGCTAAGATAAGCGAGAATTCTACGTCGTCTATCTTTCTGTCACGCAAAGCCTTTGAGACAAGGTCGGTAATAGTATTTACTTTAGCCCTAGACAGAGCTATTGTCGTGTCATGCTTGGATATTTTCGTGGATAGCTTTTTCATAATACCCGTAGCAACAGCCGAAATGATACCACAAGCTGCCCCAACGCCGGCCAAAGGAACTCCAACAATTATTCCCGGCCCAGTAAGCGAAGTAGCAACGCCAGAGCCCGTTAACACAACAGATATGGATCCTGAAGTTATCGCAATCTTATGTAGCGTACTCCGGGCTCTGACGTACTTTTTTCGGACTTTTTCGTAGTGTTTTGTCTGCCCTTCCAAGTAAGCCAGGATTAAGTTCGCTTTGTTGAGCCTAAAGTTTTCAGCGTTTAATTCGTTAGGACCTGTATCCTTAGTGGTAGCGTGATAATTGGGAACATCTGGGTACAACTGAGGTGCTGATGGTATAACATCCATTATATATACTAATGTACGACGCTTTTGGGAATGATATTGAGGAGCAGCCACATCACGACAACCGGGATTATGCCAACTGGAGAGCATTTAGGAAGATGTTTCCGCATGCAGACCCTAGTAAGTTCGAAAGGAGACCCGATGGGATTTACTATAAAGGCTCCAGAATGTACAGCAATGCGGACTTGGAGCCAAAGAACCCAAAACCCGAGCATAAAGAAAGGCAGCCTAATTTTCCAGAGAATTTATTACCGGCAACGGAGGATTACCCATTTTACGATAACAAAGGTGGCGCAAATGACTTTGCTAAGATGGTTACCTCCTTAGAAATCCCCGTGGGCCCTACGACTTTCAAAATAAAAGTCAGAGACATCTTTAGAGAAACTGCCATGAAACATACCTCAGGGAAAGAATCCAGAGAATGGTTATCAGGTCCCAACATGCGGTATTGGCCGCAGCAGTTAAACTTTGCTGTCTGGGCTGCTACTAAAGGATGCGGTATAGCCGCGGACATGTTCCATATTCCTTTCCTGCGATTTCATGTTGCTTTTACTATTCGTAGGATATTGTTTGAGTTAGGAGCACCGCTTCCTAGTGACACTATCTTTAAGCCGAAGGATAACAAATATGACAAAGTCGCATGGGAGCGATTAAGGAATGAGTTTAAGCTTACCAACCCTGATTTTCGCAACGAAGAGGGTGCCGCCCATGGTTTAGGAGAGACTTACACCTATGCTTCGTATGTTGGCGCCAGCATAGAAACTCCGGGTATGGGGTATCCTAGCAGATGGGAATTCTCCGACTTAGGGGGTAAAGCGTCAAAAGGTGACTTGATTTACTTCATAGAAAGCAAAGAGAAATATCCTTGGGCGCCTTTCTTTGCCGCAAAGGGCATTGGTCTAAAGAATCTCGCAAGGATTAATCGAAGCATCGAAGCCTTTGTTTACTGCATTCTAGGGGCCCAGGTTAGCACTCGCAGCCCCATCGTAGATGCCTCCGGTGCGTCGCAGGAAACGCAACAAGTATTCCTTGTCCTCTTCGAAAGCGCTGTTATCGAGAATGAGATCTCTAAGTCGGTGCAGAGATATCAACTTGCAGTGCAGCAGTCTAAAGTGCGACTGGATTACGCTTTGTCACCTGGTTGTTGGCTAATGCCAAGTAATTTGGTCATCAACGCCGATTCCGTCGTGGGTTACAACAACAAACTTCAACGAGCTACTAAGGATATGAAGTTTGGGGTGAATGACGTGAACTCTGACACTCTTAGGAACATTCCCCATTTCGTGGAGAAGCCAAAGGAGCACGTAGAAAAACCATCAAAGAAGGCGCATGTAGAAAAGCCACCAAAGAAACCAGTAAAGAAGGTTACCGAGGAATATGACCATAACTTACTAAAAGCCGGTCTAGCAGCTGCAAGCATTGGTCTGAGCTATTATATATGGCGATGAACAACCCCTACGTAGCTGGAGTAGATTGCGTCTATACGACTTACACAGGCGAGAAAAAATACAACCAGGCATCTTGGGTTGATGTCACGGGCATGGCTGTAGACTTGAACTACTCAGGGAAGAAGTTAATCCTTTGTAGTATTTGCATTGGCACGAGCAGTCACGCCAACGTGGGCTTCAGGTTCCTGGATGACAATGGCATACTGCAACCTATGAGAAATAAGACAAACAACAGGGAGCCTACGCATTTCTCCGTAGAGCCCAACCCCGGCAGCGCCGAAAATCTATCGGTTTGGACTTTCCACATGGTTGCTGATTGCCATGGGAAGGTAAAGCTGCAAATGAGAGTAGATGACACGGGCGTAGTAACGATAAATAGCATACATGACCAAAGAGATCGACCTTATAATCACGCTACCATTAGCACTCTTACGGTGCTTAGCCTTTAGAAGCAAATTTATTTGCTGAAATATATGAATCCACACGCGAAGGAAGATTGGTTTCTCCATTACCTGGAGGAAAAGGAGTACGTGGGCGACAAGTGGCAAGACGCCGGATTGTGGGTGGAGGTTGGAGGCCTAGGATTAATCATGTGCACTATTTGTATTTCGGCGGGGTACTCATGCAATGCCGGTTTTAGGATCGTTGATGAGAATAACCACCCATTACCGCCATACAGGGTAAAAAGTAATACCAGGCATCCAACTCATTTTTCGTCGGAGCCCGTTCCTCCGCAAACGGAAGACATAACGCCGGTAACTTTTCATATGATAGCCAATTGTCGATATGCGAAGCTTCAAGTTCGCCCCAGCGATGGTAACGGCCGCATACGAATAAATGCCGCCCCGACTGTTAACCCTTCGACGGATGCTACTTGGAGTCATAAGCCCATTAGCACCATGAGCGTGCTGCCGCTAGTTCCGCATTATCAAGGCGGCGCGAATACTATCTTTACTTATCCCCAGTCGAGGACGCCTCGGGCGCCCGACGACGATAAGCCACCAGTAATACACGAGGATAAGATTAACCCTTCATCTTCTTCAGGAGTACCACTCCAATAGCTACGACTAATATCCAAATGTTATTCCCCACAAACTTTAGCAGTTCTCCGCCGGCCCTAAGCGCCAGGCCAAGAACGCTACCCAGCAGCCCAGGAAGACCGGCTGCCATCTTTTTTCCCAAGTCCGTCAGCCCATTGCCTAATTTCTTTACGCCCGCGCCTGTAGCCTTAAGCGCGGACAAGATCACGCCTACTACGCTTGAAATAGCGACCGCAAATGCCAGCGGAAGACCATACTTCAAAAGGGCTCTTTTTACCTTTTCCTTGGTGGTAAGCCCCAACTCCTTTTCCAGGTTTTCCTTTTGCGCCTGTAATTCCGCAACTCTCTCCTGAAGGGCTTCTAATTCCCTTTGGGCAGCCTCCCTTTCTTCTTCGGTACGAGTTAGGTCCGCAATTATTTCCTGCTTTTCGGATATGTTTTTTTCCAGGTCTTCGATGGCCTGAGTTTTTTGCTGGATTTGCTCTTCTTTAATGTTGATTTCAGCAACTAACTGCCGCCGCTCCACCAAAGAACCCTCTATGGTGGTTTGTAATTTCCTAACTTCCTCCTGACTCATGTTTAGGTCCTGCAGAGCAAGGCGAAAAGCCTGTCGAGCTGTATCCCTTTCATCTAAAGCCTTTTCGGCTTCTCGTTTAATTTGCAGTATGCTTTCGTCTTTACTTTGACCAAGCCGCAACAATTGTTTTTTATAGCTTGACTCCCTTTCCTTTAGCGTTTTTTCTAACGCCGCCGTCGGAGCATGTGATTTCTTAGCCTCCTCCAACTCCCTTTCTGCTTTATCCCGATCACGTAAAGCCTGATCTAAGTGTTTCGTCATTTCTTCCATTCTTACGTCTCGTTGACTAAACTTCTTCTCAGCATTAGCAAGTAGTCGACTTTGCTTTTCGTACGCCGCCTCTTTTTCTTCCAGCGCCTTTTGCAGTTCGATAGCGCGCCTTTCTAGCGCAACCTTTTCATTCAGGGTTTCCAACCTTTCTAACATGCTTCTAGTGGCACGCTGAAAGCCTTTTAATCTTGAGACGTCGCCCCTAACGTTGCCCTCCTCATCAAAGAGGGGTTGCGGTTTTGTCCAGCGGTCTTTGTCGGGAAATCTTAAGTCTTGGACGCTTATGAGGACTTTGTTTCCCTTTTCCGTAAGCTTTACGTCGTCAGCATCAAAGTTGTCGTAGCGCTGCGTTAGCTCTTGCATTGCCCACTCTACGGTTTCCCGCGCGGCTGCTTCGTCTGTGTTTTGAAGTTCCAAGTACTCGGGGACGGGGCTGCCGCGGTTCCTTGATTGCCACATGCGATTCAAGGCTGCCTTGAAGCTTTTCCACCTATTGCCATACTTGCTTATCAAGGCCATGTCGTAAAGCAAAGGCTTTGCCCCCGCGTTTTTAGTCCATTCATCAAATTCTTCATCGTTAATATCGACTTGGCCTTCTTCGGTAAGGGGGTCAAAATCCGTTCCTTCTACTTCCATTATATATGATAAGCTCAAAGTTAAATCCCAACGTATTACCTAAGCAGGTTGGCGGGCTGAAAGCGGAACGCACCTTTCACCGGGTCACCTTTACCCCTTCTAGCGCTAAGCCAGGGGAGACGCTGTACGTAGGCGTGCCCCGCCTAACGGATAACCTAGTCTTAGTACCCGGCACCTTGGCTTTGAGGTTTGACCTAGCGGTACAGTCAAGCCCCACAGATGAAAGGATTATCGTTAACAACGTGGGTCGCAACATCGTTTCTAAGATGCGCGTAAAGTTCGCCGGGGAATCCTTGCTGGACTTAAATAGGTACGATCTGTATACCACGTACAAAGACTTATGGTTGACAGCCTTTGACCGCGCGCAAAGGATAGAACAAGGAATTGGTAGTGTCATTCTACGTAAGGTTCGCACACCTACGAAAACGCAACCTACTGACGGCAGCGGAGAAACCGCAGTGGCAGACGCAAAGCGAATAAAGACCGCCTATGGTAGTAAGTATGTCATACCATTAGACTTTGAAGTGATTACGAATCACGGTGTGTATTACCCAAGACAGTTATCCGAACTGCAGTTTGAAGTAACTTTAGCAGATGCTAATAACATTATTGGTGGGCTAAGCACTGCACTTACCACAACAACCCCATACTCTATTACCAACTTAGAATTACAGTACGAGACCGTGTACAGCGAAGAGCTGGCCCGTAGCGCTGGCATGGAATACAGCTCCGGCAAGGCATTCCTTTACGACCACGTAGTGATGTATAAGACGTTCAGCTTCCTGGATAAGACGGATGAGGTTATCAACCAAAGCATTAACCTCCCCCGAAGAAGTCTTACGGGGTTGATGCTGGTGTTTGCTAAGCCCTATGAGGCTGGTAAGCGCGACTCCGAGGCCTTTCACAACCCCAACATTACTAACGTGGGGGTCAACATAAACGGCGTTCCAAACAAGGTCTACTCCCAGGGGATAAAGCCCGCAGACGTGTACAGAGAGGCCATGCGCAAGTTTGGCGACCAAATTAGCCCCGAGGAATTCTTTAAGGATAAATATGCGCTGTGGATTGACATGCGCACCATTAACGACGAAGACCTACATGGTCAAGGCCTCCGTCTAGTAAATACGCAGGATGGCATAACATTGGAAATCAAACGCACCAAGAATGCCTCCGCGGGCGACGGTGATAAAATAAACTGCTACGTCTTCGTCGTGTCTGACGCGCAGTTAAGCGTAGAAATGAACCAATTGAAAAGCGTTGCCTACTAGGACGGCTGAGGAATGAAGTCGTCAATGTTAAAATATTTCTTGAATATACAATGCTTCGCGTATTTGAAAGCAACGGTACGAAACTGCAAGTCGTGCAAGGCGATAAATTGTACTTCAAAGCAAAGGAAGTAGCGGCCGCATTGGGCTACGAACGCCCAAAAGATGCAATTAAGGTGCACGTTCGCGATAAATACAAGGTAAGGCTTAGCGAACTTAGAATGGAGGTGAATCGCCTCCCTTCCAATTCACACCCACATTCCCTGTATGTGAACGAATCCGGATTGTATCAGTTGATATTCTCCTCGAAGATGGCAAAGGCAGAAGAATTCCAAGATTGGGTCCTCGAAGAAGTCCTACCCGCGTTGAGAAAGACGGGTAAATATGCGATGAACAAGCGCTTCGACGGCCCGAATAAATTAGTTTTTAAGATAGAAAATGAAGCCGACCTACACGCGAAGGTAGTCGACTACATGCGTAGGTTTTACCCTGAATTCATCATAGCACCAGGCCTTGGCGAGCTTCAAGATTCAGACAGCAAGCGAATAACCTGCTGGCGAAAAGGCTACCAAGCCGGCCAGCCAGACCTTTTAATCCTTAACGCCCACAAGAAATACCGCGGGTTGTGTATTGAGTTGAAAACCCCAAAAGGAAACGGCGTCTTATCCGCGAAGCAATCCAAAAAAATTGCGCAGCTTGATGTAAATGGTTACCTAACTATGGTTAGCAACGATTACGACGTCATCTGTCGTGCCCTCATGGATTATGCGGACGGCATTCGTATTCCCTGTAAGGGCTGTGTAAAGCGGTTTAAGTCCTACGCCACTTTGAAAACGCACCTAAAAATATTTCATAGGTATAATGAAGCTCAACTTAATTCATTGGCGTGATCTTGTCCACGGTAAAGCATACGAAATAAAAAATTACGTCGTCTTCGAAGACATCGACCGTTTACGGTTAGTCCTCAAAGACTTAGAAGGTAAGGAATATTCCCTTTGGGCGCCGGATTGCGTGCGGTACGTAATTCAGGGTGAGGAATTCACCCACTTACGCAGCTATGGTAAGGTAAATGGCCGATGGAAGTTTGACATTGAAAGAACAGTCACTCCATCTCCTCTTTGTAGTTAAGCGCGTCTGCTAAAGTCCGCTGCGCTTTAGGATCCGCGGAGCACCAATGCCCCACAAAGGATCCTTCGGAGAATACCCTGTCGCAATGAAGGTAGGTGTATTTTTTACGCGGCGGCTTACGAGGGGTAATGCAGTCGGCAGGTAGTTCGCAAGTAATACAGTCCATATATTGAAAGGGTAATTAGAATGCCTCCCAGAAAGGCAGCTGCGTAGGCTAGCATATACCTTTAAAAGGGGTCCTTATTATTCATTATCCTTAATAATAATGAATAAAAATAAGGATGGGATTTGAGACTCTTTGCGCAAACCCTACCTTACTATTAAAGGCCCCAAGAAATGCTATTTCAAAAGTGTCTCAGAATGTTAACAATAAGGTTAAATCTTTGTTAAGTATGTGTGGAAACTATTTCAAAGAGTGTCTCAGAATGTTAACAATAAGGTTAAATCTTTGTTAAGACACCCCGGAAACTATTTCAAAAGTGTCTTAGAATGTTAACAATAAGGTTAAATCTTTGTTAAGGATGCCTGGAAACTATTTCAAAGAGTGTCTCAGAATGTTGACGTTTAGGTTAAATCTTTGTTAAGACAGTTGAAGATATGTTCCTCTTCTCTGACACAACCACAACGATCGCACTCCTGCCTCCAATACTCCCTTTTAGTCCACGGAACGCCTTCGGCGCGTTCGAAAGAGGGGAAAGTACGGACTATCTTCTTATGGTAATCTATGCGATTCCTTAAGTAATCCTCTTTATGCGGGCAGCGACACATCAAATCCGCACATTGGTAGCAATCCACGCCTTCCAAGTCGTAAGCGCGGGAGAGAAACCTATAATCATGCGTTCTCCGGTGCGTCTGTAAACGTTGACGACTACTAAGTATCTTATTACAGAAACTACACTGTCTGGTCTGATCACAGACGCCCCTTTTCAGATGCTGCTGCATTTCAAAGGGGTTGTGGAATTCCTTATTACAGTCCTTACAAAGCCCACAAATGCGTTTATCCTGATGTTGTTGCATCTTTTGAACGGTGCTGAATTCCTTACCGCAATCCTTACAAGCGCGGCTAAGGGGTTTCTTTGTACAAACGCCGCGACGAACGTGGTATTGGAGTCTTTGTTTGGTGCTGAACACCTTCTTACACAACAAGCAGTCCATATATACTTAACAATATCTTAGCCTCCATTTAACATCCTTAACAAAGATTTAACCTAAACGTCAACATTCTGAGGCATTCTTTGAAATAGTTTCCACATATACTTAACAAAGATTTAACCTAAACGTCAACATTCTGAGGTATTCTTTGAAATAGTTTCCACATATACTTAACAAAGATTTAACCTAAACGTCAACATTCTGAGACACTCTTTGAAATAGTTTCCACATATACTTAACAAAGATTTAACCTAAACGTCAACATTCTGAGACACTCTTTGAAATAGTTTCCACATATACTTAACAAAGATTTAACCTAAACGTCAACATTCTGAGGCATTCTTTGGAATAGTTTCCACATATACTTAACAAAGATTTAACCTTATTGTTAACATTCTACAGGGGATATCGCATGAAGTCCTTAACGGACTCCTTAGCCCACGTTGCCATAGTTATCAGCGCACCAAACCGTTCTGCGCGCTTCAGACCGCACATTTCATCGTACAATTCCTGCACGCGCTCTTTCAGCCGATCGATCTCCTCCCTTTGCATTTCTATGGTGTCTCTTTTATCTTTTGCGTCGGTGGCAATCCTTCTTACTGCGTCCACTGGGTCCATCGTATATATAATGGATCCGAACCATATTCCCTGCAATGCTCTGATAGTAGGACCCACCGGCTGCGGCAAAACGCAGTTCGTCGTGGAGCAGCTATTAGGACCCTTTAGATACCGCTTCGACTACATCGTGCTATTATGCCCCACCTACGTGAATAACCGCACCTGGACGGGCATAGGAGTGAAAGATGACGACTTCTTTGTAGATATCTTAGACCCTAACGAGTTATCCAGCCATTTGAAGTTCTGGCATAAGCAATTCCCTAAAGATACGCAGACGCTCCTCATATTGGATGACATTGCCTGCGGGGACGACGTAAAAAAGCGCACCTCCGAGCTCGTTAAGCTCGCCTTCAGCGGTAGACACGACAATATCAGCGTTTGGTTGCTTTCCCAGCAGCTTACCAGTGTCTCTAAGCCCTTCAGGGAAAACATAGGCTCTCTCGTAGTATTTTATACTCCAAGTAAGTCTGACCTGGAAACCATCTTAAGCGACTACGGCGGTGAGATATCCAAGGAACAGTTACACGAATACATGCGGCATTTAAAAACGCACCAACATTCCAAGATGATCTTCTCTTTGAGGTTTCCGTATTCCATTAACATATATGGACATTGAGCAGCTCTTAGATGAAGTCCCCACGCAGTTAGATGAAAGTAACCTCAAGGAACAACTTAACATCCTGGTGTCTTCTGGGAAGTGCAAAGAAATGATTGGCAAGGAACTTACCCATGAGCAAGTTAATAAGTTGTCGGAAGAGGAAGTTAAGAAGTTCCATAAGAGGTACGAGGCCGCCCTTGCAAGTAAGACCACGGACGCCGTAGCAGACTCCGCTATCCGACTTGCGACTAAATTGCTTGGACTTGCACTGCCCATAGACGACGTGGAGCAACTACAGAAGGACATAAGAGATGACTATGTCATATCCCAAGAACTTAAGATAACCTGCGGGTGGTTGTCTTTGAAGTGCGGTAAGTTAATGGCAGTCGCCTCTGCGGCTTTGCACGTAGCTCAGCATGTCGACTTGAAGGAGGTACTAGGTTCCTTTGGAACATCTTGGAAGGACTTCAAGAAGGATAGAGAAGTCGAAAAGGTCTTCCAGGCGGCACTTGCTGAGGTACCTGATCAAGTCGCCTCAAGTACTTAGTCAAGTCGTTGTCAAGTCGCCTCAAGTACTTAGTCAAGTCGTTGTCAAGTCACCTCAAGTACTTAGTCAAGTCGTTGTCAAGTCACCTCAAGTACTTAGTCAAGTCGTCATCAAGTTACTTGTCAAGTCCTTCAAGTCCCTTAATATAAGATGAGTGGCACCGAAGAACAACCACCCGTAGAAGATACCAAGATTACCAAGGCTAAATCTCCAGGCAGAGTCGCTGCCGGAAAGAAGCTCGCGGAGATGAATAAAAAGAACAAAGCCAAAAAAGAAGAAAAGGTGGAGGAAAAAGAAGAGGAATCCTTTATTAATCCGGGATACGTCATTGGCGCGTTAGGAGTTGCTATAGCAGCAGGCAGCCTTTACTTACAATGGCGGGCAGCAAAGCCAAAAGTAGAACCACCAACATATCACGCACCTGTGGAGGTTAGAAAAAGTAAGATCCCTGAAATGGAGTAGATTTATCACCCGCGGCGACCTAGATTTTCCTTCTCGCTTTGTAATATAATGTCAACCGCGTTATTGAAAACTGTTGAAGAAGCAGCTATCATTACTTCCATCGTTGCGGGTATTGGTTGGGTAGGTAAGAAAGTGCTCAAAGAAGACTTTACTGAAGACCCAAGCAAGAGCTTCGCTAATTTTGCTAAGATGACCGCTGCCGTAGGCGGGGCTATCATGGCAAAGGATTACCTACGGAAGGAAAAGTACCTACCTACGGTGTGATTTTCTAATATATAATGGCTAGCGTGGTCGCAGGTGGAGTTATTGCAGCTTTAGCATTCACTGGAGCTAATTATGGTGGTCAGTATTTGGATAGATTAGTCAGAGGCGACAAAAGCGGAGATTTAACCGCTGAGAGGAAGAGACACGACTTAGCGCTGGAGAAATATCAGCGAGACGTGGCGGCTTGGAATGAAAAAAGACAAGCTTACAGGGATTGGTTGGACAAGAACTACCAAGACAAAATGCAGGCGGATAAGAACTTCGAAAACACAGACTACGCCTTTAAGCTCTATGCGCAGGCGCATCCCGACTTTAGAATGAGAAAGCCTCAGTTTAAGGATTACTACCAGCCTTCTAAGAAACAAAAAGACAATGAATTGGTCTTTGTAGGAGTCGCAGGGCTGGCGGGAGGCGTAGCTTTGGCGTATCTAATATAATGATCGTCTTTTTGGAAAGCGATAAAAATAACTTTACCACTTATTTAAATCCCCCCATTAAAGCCCATAAGGTTCGGCTCATAAGTTGCTCTTTGTACAATTCTTGGTATAACCTGATTAGGGGCATAGTCACTGAGCATACAGGAGGATCTAACTATCAAGCCGTATTGCTGCCCGATGGACATTACACACCAATCACACTGGCCAAGGAATTAGCAAAACACGGTTATACTCTCACCACAGGATTGCCGCACGAAATGACCCTCAAACATAATATGTCAAATTATTCAATGACTTTTGGAAAGTCTGACCCATTGGGATCTTTATTATGTGCTTCAGGCAAGACGATTACCAACACAGCCATACCTGTGAAATGGAAAGTCGCATCCTCTTACGAAGTCTATTGCGATTTAGTCCATAGTTACAACAATGGAGAAAAGTCTTCTCTTATGTCCAAATTCCTACCTAAGGGTAATCCATTTGACCTGGTAGAATACACTCCCATTTCTTTAAGCTATGATTTGTCTAATTTGGTAGAAAGCATAAACATCACCATTAAAGTGGACGGAGAGACGGTGGATTTCAATGGACGTCAAATCAATCTCGTCTTGGAATTCATATAATGGGCCGCGTAGAGGATAAACTCAAAAGGATTTACTATGGACCTGAAGGCTATTGGAGAGGAGCATCAGCTATCAAGAAACTCGCGACTGCGGCCAGGGTATCAGAAGAAACGGCTAAGAACTGGCTAAGAAAACAAACCCTCTGGCAGGTTTATCTTCCCGTGCCTAAGTACATTCCCAGGCCCAGCTTCACCGTAAATACCCCCAATGAAGTTCATCAGGCGGATTTGCTTTTCTTACCGCACGACAAGGTGAGAAAAAAGACCTATAGATACGCTTTGACCGTAGTTGATATCGCAAGCAGATACAAGGACGCCGAACCCATAACCAGCAAGGATTCTGGGGAAGTCGCAGAAGCCCTAGGTAGGATTTATAAGCGCGTCTTGAAATGGCCCAAGCTGCTGCAAGTGGATGCGGGGACAGAGTTTATGGGCGTGGTTACTAAGACCCTGAAAGACCACAGCACTAAAATTAGGAGAGCCGAGGCAGAGTACCACAGGGGTCAGAGCATCGTCGAAAGATTCAATAAGACCCTGGCCGAGCGTCTCTTTGGGTACCAGTATTGGAAAGAACTGGAAGATCCCTCCAAACGCAACAGGGAATGGACTCAGAGGCTCCCCCAGGTCGTCGCGGCTTTGAACAACGAGGCGGCCAGGGCTACGGGAATGAAACCCAAGGATGCCATAAAAAAGAAACACGTGGAACACAAGTCCTACGTCAGAAGTTCAAGGGCGGTCTTCCCCCATGAAAAAAAATTAGGTAATGTCACAGTCCGATATCTCTACGGACCGGGTGAATTAGAAGGAGGATCCAAAAGAGCTACGGATCCTAATTGGTCTTTGGAAACTTACCAGATCCGAAGCGTAATAGCTAAGAAGGGTCAGCCCATCTTGTATTATCTTCACGATGGCCCCACACGTGGGTTCGTCATGGAAGAACTGCTTATCGTGTGATGTCCGAATGCTATCGTATGCACTCCGTCATCACACATCCATCGCTTACCGTCAAATGCAGACAGTGACACCTTCTCCTGCGTGACGTTATGTATCTGATGACCATAGCTGCGCAGGCTGTTCATCTTATGCCGCTGTTCCTTACGCGTACGCAGGACCTTTAAGTAGGAATCGTGGGTAATGTCCTTCTTAACCACGTACTTTTTTACGCCTTTGGCTTTCTTTTCTACGCCGTCTAACTTTAGCACGCTGTACATCTTGGGTTTCAGCCCCACGTATTCCACGATGGGTTTTCCTAACATTTCGTCTTTCATCTTCCCAATTACCTTCTTATTCTTCGCAGAGTAAAGGAAGTGCTCCTTCGGGTAACCGCTGGTGTCGTACTCGTCTATGTCGGGGAGGCAGTCTTTGTAAACGTCTTCCGTTTGCACTTCTAGAATTAGGGAGTCGGTGTCTGTGTACAGGAGGCGACAGCGGTCTCCGTACTTTGGCTTAAGCTTATCGTAGTAGAACTCGTACATAAGCAGCTTCGATAGATCCAGCACCGTAAAGCCTGTGTAAACGGGCTTGTTTAGTAAGAGGTTTGCCCTTTTCATGTGAATCACGTAGAAGTTCAGCATTTCTACGTATCTAATGAAGCCTGGCTGTGACACGTATGCTTCTGCTTCCTCTTTGGTGCTGACTATTTTTACGCTTACGCGCTTGCGGATGTTCTCCATTGTCTTTCCGAACACGCTGTTGTTCATCAGTTTGAAGAGGTTTTTCTCGAAGTCATTTTTCGCTGCGGTACGCTTTTGCGTGTTAAAGTCAATGTAGGGGCGCATCCAGGGTTCCTGCGTGAATTTTAGGACTCTGTGGATCTTCTCTACGCGCATTCCGTGTCGCACGTAGAACTGCAGGTTGCGGTAATGTACCACATACTTCTTCTTATCCATCAGGTTCATAGTTAGTTTCCTGTACGGTTTGTAACCAGGGCACATTTGCTTTTGCAGCGGACTTAGCTGCTTAAATGGTATCTCTATCGCTTCTGGTGCTAAGGGGAACTCATTGTGTTCGTCGTGCAGGCGCTCTGGGTACTCCAGATCCACTTCTAAAACGTAACCCTTGTCTTCCTCCTTTCCTACCTGCATGTAGAAGTCTATCGGCTTCACTGGATCCCATTCGAAGTCTCTCACAGGTAGGTACTGTGACATTGCCCAACCATAAAGGTTATTCGCATCCAGGTAGTAAATGTATGTGGTTGGTTTCTCTGGGTCGTGCTCTACTAAGGGGTTGTTTGCGCGGGCGTAACGTCGGCTGGGCCCGCATACGCCGCCGCGGATACCGTCTTCCATAAAGCGGTACATGTCGTATTCCGTTAGGAGATCCAACTGCGCATTTGTCTTCTTTAACAAAGCACTCCAGCTGAGCCCAGGAGCCGTGTAGAAATTAGCGGGATCCAATCCGTAATATTCCATAGCCATCTTTCTGAAGCTTTGGAAAACGTCTGCAAGCAGCACTACGTCAGACCTTAGGTAGATGTCGTGGTAGTCCCCCATGTTCTCACAGGAGTACTTTTCCCACACGTCTAACGCATGCTGGTACTCCTCATCCTTTATGCCGGACTCATTTAGGGTGCTGTAGAAGCGATCTTTGGGTGGTAGGGGTTCTTTGAATCGATCCCAGGAGTCCATGTATTCGTATGGGTAGACTCCTTTCCTTTCCGCGCCATATTGACTGGAAATGGGAAAGTTGGTGTTATACTTTACGAGGTTTGCTAAGGAGTCCGCCATGAACTGCTGCGAGTCTAAGAACTTTAGCTTACCCACAGTTACGGACATGTAGCGCTCTTTGTTGTTGGGTATGCATTTGACGTCGGAGCCGTCTGTTCCTTGTAGTAGCAAATGGGAGTCGTAACCGCGGAGGTTGTGAAAGAACACCGGAATCTCCATGTCTGGATTTACTTTGAAGTTTATATTGCATTTCCAATGAGCCGCTCCTCTGTATTTACCCGTGATGTGGCAGTGATCCCTAACCTTATCCACATAGAAATCCTCAACAAATGCTTTGTGGCAGTGAATGCAGTGCGTGGAGGGCTTTCCCGGCTTCTCACCCTTCTTAGCATACTTCCCGCATTTAAATGAGCTTCTCCTAGATACTTTCCATCTTCATCCCACGCTTTCTTGGCTCGTCTTCCAAACTGGAGAAGCGTATGTTGACAAATGTGGCATTTCTTTGCCTTGGTAAAAGCCTCCTGGTTCTCTTTGGTAAATTCCATCTTCTTTGGACGTCTTAATTGTTCTCTAATCTCCCCCTCCTCTTCTCGCAATGCTTCTAGAAACTCATTAGCTGCGTTCTTACCTCGGTAAATCACAGGAGGGTTTGCTTTACCGTCTGATTTGACTACTATGTAACCAAAGGAGCAGATCTCGTGTAATCCTACCTTATTCGTGGCACCACGTTTCTGCTCTTCCTTAGTTATCAACGCTTCGAAGTCTGCATATATCACGTAAGGCACTTGCATCTGCTTTTGATGGTCTGCGTATGAAAGCTCTTTGTTGGTGGGCATCTGGATCCGTTGCGCCACTTCTTCGACTCCGCGGCAGATCTCATCGTGTTTCTTTAGGGTATTTAAGGATGTAAATGACAGCAAGCAGCAGTCGCAGAAGTACTTTTTGCCTTTGTGCTTAGTATGTCTGTAGAATAGTCTGCTAATGTGTTTAACCCATGAGTAGTGTCCGCCGTGGTAGAATAAATGTACGCGCTCTCCTTTACTTTTTGACAGAACTAACGGTACTATTGTCTGCTCTCTGACTCCGTAAACGTTAATTGCTAGATCGTTTATTTCCTCAAATATGGGGATGTCTACCAACTGCATGGGAAATTCCACACCATCCCACTCTAAATCATCTGTGGGATACTTACTTGTCCTACAGGGATCCTTCTCTGCTGGATACAGTGCAGACCTGATTGCCCACATAAAGCATCGATTGTCTTCATTCTTCACGTTTACAATAGCCTTCTTCCTTTCTACCCACGTTGGTAGCGGTACGTAACTCCCCCCTCGTATGGGTACGTACCTGGCTATACTTATCTCTATTCCTTCAACCTCCTCTACTGTCCAACCCGATCCTTCTTTCGTGTAGTTAGACAGCGACTCCATTATTGCTTCTAAGGCTTCACTGAGTGACCTATCCAGATTCGTGGATTCTAATATCACTAACGACTTTGATCGCAACATTGCTGTCGTCATTACCTCGTCTTTTGACAAACTTACTTCTACCATTATGCTCGCTTTCAGGGCTCCTAATTCTTCTATACTTTTTCGGAGAGTCCTTTTAACCTTCCTTTCTGACTGACGCCAAAACTGTCTAAC
This sequence comes from Actinia tenebrosa, assembly GCF_029948245.1. Classification (NCBI taxonomy): domain Eukaryota; kingdom Metazoa; phylum Cnidaria; class Anthozoa; order Actiniaria; family Actiniidae; genus Actinia; species Actinia tenebrosa. The sequence continues at coordinate 7,502,900 of NW_028292576.1, read as the reverse complement.
GTCAATCTCACCGTTACCGGGTATTGTCACCGTGCTGAAGTTGCTTTGGGATTCCATTTATATAATAGGAAATATTTTATACCTAATACCAAGCACTTTTTAGGTCGTCGTAGTCGTACTCACAGTCCTGACAATGCCAAAACAATTTAACCTTAGTCTCAAACTTCTTACCACATCCACAATCATAACTGCTCATACACTTCGTCTTCATTTTCAAATGCTTTTTCAAATCCGCTTCTTTCTTAAAAGTTCTCTTACATTCTTCGCACTCCATATATAGACTAACATATTTAAGTGCGCTGTTGCCCTCAACCACACTTGGAGTGGGGGTCGTCCGTAGGTGGATTTTGACACGGGTCTTGCCCGTGTTGAGATTGCGCTGGAACCCCCATTCCCTATACTACTAGGGTTGGATCTGTGAGTTAGCAATGCCCTGACCTAGATCAGCCTAGAGGTTGTTTCAGGGTTCATAAACAATATTGATGTTTGGTTAACTATATACAGTATAACTTTACCCGACACACGACAAGAGACCCAGTATATATAACTATAACTAAATCAAAACTCACCACACTTTGTCATAATCCACGCCGCGTAAATAATCATAGTCGTATTTACAAAACACAGTGGTCGAGAAACAACGATCGTCAACTTCAGGAAGTATTGTGTATTGATCTTTGAGAAAACCTGCAATATAATGATGACAAAAATTTAGAGTAGGTGTTGCTCTACACGAGGCTATAGGTAATCTTAAAGCCTTTATTTTTAAAGTTAACCTCAGAGCCATAATTTACAATCGTCATCATTAGAGTGAGGGCTTTTAACTCCGTGAAACAAAAAATACTAGTCAACCTGTAATAGTCAAATAGACACAAAAGAAAACAATGTGTATCAGTCAAATATCTATTTCACGGGTTTAATGACTTCATTCTACTACCTGGTAAGATGTTATTTTAACACGAAAATCAATAGATTTTCGGTAGTTCAACCTTTAATATTTTTTTTATCTTAATATATTTTTTAAGGGTGGTGTTAATTCATTTACAATAATATACATATATTAATATTTTTATTATTCATGCTGCTTTTTTTTTTCATTATTTATTTATGTATTTATTTTTTGTTACCGACCTCCTCCCCTACCTTTAATATGATCAAAAAAAAAATTTATTGCACTAGCGTCAACTTTCAAGCAATAGTTCCAACAATAATGGCAACGATAATTGCAGTTAGACTAAAATTGCTTGATAGAAGCTATCTTTCTATCATTCCCATTTTTCACTTTCCATTTCCAATCCCATTCGTTCTTTTTTTTTCCATTACACTTTACCTGTAAATCCTGGACTGGGTTGTTTTTCAAGACTTTCATTCCCTTCAAGCCGCCAGAAACTTTAGGATTTTCTTCAAATGAAAAATAGAAGCTTTTTTAACTGTTATAATAACTATTTTGGACAAAATTACTGATTCTGAATTGGACCAAGAGTAGTCACCATAAATCCCAATTTGTACTTT
>NW_028292576.1:7374680-7501288 GCF_029948245.1 Actinia tenebrosa | reverse complement strand
AATAAGAATTAATTAATGAAAAGAAGAAAGGAAAGAAAGAAAGGCAGAGAAAGGAAGAAAGAAGAAACGAATAGCAAAGGAAGGAGAGAAAGAAGAAAGAGAAAGGAAGAAAGAAACGACAAGAAAGAAGAAGAAGAAAAGATAAGAAAGAAAGAAGAGAAGAAAAAGACAAAGAAAGAAGAAAGGAAGCAAGAACAGAAAAGAGAAGAAACGAAAAGGAAAGAAAGAAAGAAAGAAATAAAGAAGAAAGAAAGAAAAAAAAAAAAAAAAAAAAGGAAAGAAGGATTCGTGCATGTAGCGCGCTTTTAACCTAAAACATAGTCTATAGGATATTTTAAATTAATAAAAAATACGCGATAAATCTTATATTGAACGATTATTCGCCGAAGGCGATGTGATAACCGTTGGAATATTTACCGAGCCGCGAAGTCTCGAGCGGCGAGGAAAAATATTCACCATTATCACTGCGCCTGAGGGGAATAATTGGTTTAGTATAATTTTACGCTTAAAGTATTACCTTCATTCTGGCAAACTTGGAAAGCCTCATAATCATCGCTCGAGCAGTGATTACCGTCTCAGAAATACTGGTTGATCGACCGATCACAGTGGGAGAAACTCTATATTCAAGTCTAAAATTGTGCTAAAAATTGGATAATTGCTAGCCGGCTTAGAATATTAAAAAACGCCGCTGGAAAACGGAAGAAACTAGAGTATAAAGAATAGGGAACGGATCATCGGATCATCGCCTCAGAAACACTGGTTGATCCAGATCGAGAAACTCTATATTCAAGTCTAAGATTATACTTAAAATTGACAATTGTTAGCCGGCTTAGAATATAAAAAACGCCACAGGAAGACCGAAGAAACTAGAGTATAGAGAATAGGGAACGGCGGATTTTCTCAAATTCTCTACTTTCACATCCCTATAATACTTTGCGTCATTGGGGGGTAACCAGAGGGTAAAACCCACTAACTTTGCTCAAGGCTGATCAGACAATGTTGAATATACCTTGTTTGGTATCCAAAGATAAAATAAAGAAGTAAAAAACAGAAAAAGATAGAAGCTTGAAGACGTTTAAGGTGAATTTTAAAAACTTTTTCGTAAGTCAATACATTTTCTGTAAGACCAAATCTCTTGATGATCTGTACACTTAAAAATAATTTGGAATAAACTGATAATCAGTATTGTACAGATAAAAGCAGGTATAGTATAAATTCAATTAAGAAACCTTTCAATTTTGGACAGTTTTTTGATTGGTTACCCCCCAAAGACGCAAGGCATTATGGGGATGTGAAAGTATAGAGTAGACCCTTTTCGACTTCCAAATTACCGCTGTGTTCCTTGATTACAGACTCATTTACTCAGGCTTATCCTCGCATCAGTGTTTAAATATTCACAAATACCAACGGTAAAGTAAAGAATGCACAACTTCAAACACTTTGAAACTTGACGGACCTTGATTGGAACACGTGAATATTCTTCACAAAATCGAGGCTAGGCCTGAGTAAATGAGCCTGTAATCAAGAAACACAGCGGTAAATTGGAACTCGAAAAGGGTCTATTTACAGTGGTGTCTGTAGTAGCCACCTTATATTATATACATCAGACTGACACTTTTTTGACTATGTATTTTAATGCAAGTAAATAATGATAAATAATATAGCACAGGTATTAATGAGCTACGCTTTTGTTGAAAGATAATCGAAATGGTACCAAAATCTTTCTTTTTTTTTTTAGGAAACAAAAATATGTCATGCCAAGAATGCAATTACCAGGGTACGTGGGTGGACAGGGCGGACAACAAAAAAAAAACCTTCACTAATTCATAGGTGAGTAACTAAGTGCTTCTCATCATCTAAAAGCAAGGCTATAATGGACTACTTAGACGATACGGCGGCCATCTTGCCAGGGGGCAAAGCAAAACAAAAATGACGGAAAATATAATAAGTTTCGTGTGTTTGTCTTTCTTTTATGGGTAAAGGTGATCGATGTGCTGTCTTGATTCATATTAGTTGTAATATCTTGTGGTGAGCTGTTAATATCAATAGACATTATTACTGTAACAAAGATTTATTTGATCCCTGGACGCCTCATAATGCCTTGCAATCCAAGATGGCCGCCGTATCGTCAAAGTAGTTCATTGCATAGGAAATCTTGAATTGATTACATGCCACGTTATAGAAATAGGTAATCCGAGTGGGAGTGATCAGAAAATAGGGTAATTAGTTACCCTACAAAATCATCTTTCTAAAAATATGTTGATTTTGGTCATTTCCAGTTTACAAAATACCGCTGAAATATTTTACTGCAGACGCATATACCCATTAAGAATCAAGTTTCTAGAAACTTCTTGATTTTTGAGGCATTTCCGGTTTCATGAAATACCGCTGTGTTCTTTTATCGCAGTTGCATGAAAATATAACTTAAAAATTTAAGGTATTTAAGTGTTTCCTCGCTATGCTTTTGCTGATGTCATTTAACTCTCATATAAACACTATGATAGCTTTATAGAACACTGTCGAGTAAAAATGTCGACTTCAATTCTAAGCTCCTTAAACCTAGCGGCTAGTTTACCTGGAAATCAGTGAATGAACGACTATTCAAATTATTTCTCGACGACTTGATCAGCCCACATATAACGGGTAGCGGACTAGTTTATCTGAGAATCAGTGAATGAACGACTATTCAAATTATTTCTCGACGACTTGATCAGCCCACATATAACGGGTAGCGGACTAGTTTATCTGAGAATCAGTGAATGAACGACTATTCAAATTATTTCTCGACGACTTGATCAGCCCACATATAACGGGTAGCGGACTAGTTTATCTGAGAATCAGTGAATGAACGACTATTCAAATTATTTCTCGACGACTTGATCAGCCCACATATAACGGGTAGTGAACTAGTTTACCTGGGAATAAGTGAACGAACGACTATTTGAATTATTTCTCGACGACTTGATCAGCCCACATATAACGGGTAGCGGACTAGTTTATCTGAGAATCAGTGAATGAACGACTATTCAAATTATTTCTCGACGACTTGATCAGCCCACATATAACGGGTAGCGGACTAGTTTATCTGAGAATCAGTGAATGAACGACTATTCAAATTATTTCTCGACGACTTGATCAGCCCACATATAACGGGTAGTGAACTAGTTTACCTGGGAATAAGTGAACGAACGACTATTTGAATTATTTCTCGACGACTTGATCAGCCCACATATAACGGGTAGCGGACTAGTTTACCTGGAAATCAGTGAACGAACGACTATTCAAATTATTTGTCGACGGCTTGATCAGCCCACATATAACGGGTAGTGAACTAGATTATCTGGGAATCAGTGAACGAACGACTATTTGAATTATTTCTCGACGACTTGATCAGCCCACATATAACGGGTAGCGGACTAGTTTACCTGGAAATCAGTGAACGAACGACTATTCAAATTATTTGTCGACGGCTTGATCAGCCCACATATAACGGGTAGTGAACTAGATTATCTGGGAATCAGTGAACGAACGACTATTTGAATTATTTCTCGACGACTTGATCAGCCCACATATAACGGGTAGCGGACTAGTTTATCTGAGAATCAGTGAATGAACGACTATTCAAATTATTTCTCGACGACTTGATCAGCCCACATATAACGGGTAGTGAACTAGTTTACCTGGGAATCAGTGAACGAACGACTATTTGAATTATTTCTCGACGACTTGATCAGCCCACATATAACGGGTAGTGGACTAGTTTATCTGGGAATCAGTGAATGAACGACTATTAAAATTATTTGTCGACGGCTTGATCAGCCCACATATAACCGGAAGCTTTCGAAGAGCCTTGGTAAAATTTGGCATCCGCCACGCGTACAGAAACTGATTCGCCGAGCAGTTGATTACTACGAGAAGAAAAAACAGATCACGTGACCAGTGTATGAGTATACAACTGCACGTGGTACAGAAATTGATCAAATAGATCACAATGCATGCTGGGATAGTACAGCAGAGGAAGAACACGATTATAAAGATGAATCCTCTGGATATTCGTTTTTCGAGGAGTATGGCTGCTGTTGCCATGCGCTCGCTGTGCGATGTCTGTAAGCGCAGCACGTTTGCACGCAAACTGTGGTAAATTCTAGTAAACGTGAAGCATATGATAGCGACGGTGAAGATAATAGCGGTATTTGCAAATATAAACGCAAACTTATTAAAACCTACTATAAAGTAAGCTGTCGGCAAAATACAAGATATGATCAGAATTCCTACAGACGCCAAAATGGCTCGTGATGGTTGGAATCTTCGTCTGTAGTTTGAAGAAACAATAACATATCGTTCGATGGCTAGCGCTCCCATACTGAGTAAAGATGCCGTACAGGATATGAAGTATGACAGATGAAGCAGCCATATCCAGCTTTCCACAGGGTACCCAAGAGACTCTCGGACGTGGAACACGGCACTCATTGGATCAGTGATAGCGCCTACTATCAGATCAGCTATGGCCAAGTTGAGAACAAAGTAATTAAAGGACGTTCTGAGATCCTTGTGTGGGTCCTTTAATATAGCAATGCAGATCAGTAGATTGCCTGGCACGGTAATGGCTGACAGGGCTGCACTTAGCACGGCTGTTGTGATTGACAGATAATATGGAGCTCTGATTCCTATACAGTTGTCACTATTTGAAAAGCTCATCTTGATGGAGGATTAGATTCAAGGCTGTGGAAAGGCAAATATAATGTAGTTTAATCTAAAACTTAAAGTATTGTGGGACAGTTATCCCATTGTCACAACCAATATGATCGCTACCTTAATCGAGATTGTGGACCTCGTTATCGTATTTTGTTTTTATGTTACATCGCTATTCTCGTTTTCTGTCACGTTATCTATTTTTATTTCCGTGATTGAATGTGTGCTAGAGCAGCTGATAAGCGAACATGGCCAAGGGAATGAAATAACAAAGCGAGGACACGGCGTGGAGGAAATAGAATTCGACAAATATGGCGGATATAAAGAGCAACAATTTATTGGTATCAGTGGATTAAATCTCTGGATTTTTAAGATATTCTTTCTTCCTTTCTTCCTTTCTTCCTTTCTTCCTTTCTTCCTTTCTTCCTTTCTTCCTTTCTTCCTTTCTTCCTTTCTTCCTTTCTTCCCTTCTTCCCCCCTTTCTTTTTCAGTATTAGCCGCTAAATTAGTCGTAAAGTAGAATCTGCTAGGGGATAAATGTATTATTCCTTTGTTTTTCATATTTAACTCACTAACACTTCCTCATAAGACACATCTATCTTGGGAATTTTAAGCATTGTCCTCACAAATTCTAGATAAGTCAAGAAAGCCGTTAACACTGTGAAAGAATTACCATTACATTCAGACATTTAACTATTCCTGTCTTGTTTTTGAAAAGATCTAGACAGATAAATAGTCTTTGACTTCATTTCCTTGATTGGTATCTAGCAACACAATCCGTAAGCCATCCACGACAAGTGGTGATCATCAATCTTACTGGCTTACATGGTAATGTACAGATCTCTAAGTCGAGCTCTAAGTTGGAGCCTGTAAGTCTGCGCCTATGATTATAGCAACTAATAAACTTGGCAACAACGGTTGAAGTGTTACAAAATAAAGTTACATTTAAAAAATACAAAATCGTCTGATCAAGACTTTATATAAAAGACGTATGAGACAATATGTTCAATAAAGATATTGTAGTATATTCAAAAATATATTTATAATATATATATATATAAATAATTTTTATTCCCATTAAACCATTTTGGCAGCTGGCAGTGATACTCTACGCATTGCCAAAGAAATCTATTATTATGAACAATCTGATAAGCTCATTAGCCTTTTTTTTTGTAATGGATTCTTTTCTAACTATTTTTTAACCACTATCAAAGACTGTCACGATAGTTAGCTATAGTGCTTTATGGAAAACATTGAAAAAGACGTCATGGATAACTTCACTTGTAGGATATGGAAAATATGTCACTAAGGGCACGGATACAGACAGACAGACAGACAGAAAACTTTATTTATACACGGTAAAAACATCAGTTACATCCTAAATTCAAATGAATTAAAATTAAAACTGGTTTACATGTTTGCCGTGTGGGAGTCTGGTAACGAATAAAATTTGTCAAGTCCCATTTTAAAATGATTGAGAGACTTTGACTTTCTCAAGTCAACTGACAATCCATTCCATAACACAGAACCACTGTAGCTGAAGCTACACGATGTAGTTTGTATGCAAAAATTCCCAGTAAAACACTAATGTCGATATAATAAAGTGTGGATCCACGAGGCGTAGCCGAGTGGATCCGACTACTACTTTGACAATGTGATGGCGAAATTTATTGTCAATAAGAGGACAAACACTTAAAAATCTGATGTCAATTTGTTTTTTTACAATAACAAAAACGATAAAAACTTCTCAAAACAACCAACGGAAGGAGTGCGCGCTCGTTGACGTCAGCTTTATCTGTCTGTCCTCTTATTGATGATAAAAAATAACCAATCAGCGCGCGAGAAATTTGTAAGTTATTGTAAAATAATATGTTTATAGTTATATAATCATAATTATTATTTGAAGCAGGCATATTTTTGCAAACGGTTGTATATCAGAAGTATCAGTATACGGAATGATGGGATATCGTCCCTGATATTTTGCCAGAAAACCCTAGTAATGAGTAGTCTATAGCGGCTGCGTAGAAAAAAGATCAGAAATTATATCCCATCAATTTTGATATACTTTCTTTTATCCCAATCTGGAGGCATTAATACTAACTTGCTAACAAATCACTCATGATTGTAAGCTGCACGGCTGCTACTAGCACCTAAATACGCAGCCCGTAAAGTCCTACACTTGTCATGATTGTGAAGCGCATTGAGACCATGTAAAATGCGCTATATAAGAACCCCGTTATTTTATTTTATTTTATTTCATTCTATTCTATTCTATCCTATCCTATCCTATCCTATTCTATTCTATTCTATTCTATTCTATTCTATTCTATTCTATTCTATTCTATTCTATTCTATTCTATTCTATTCTATTCTATTCTATCCTATTCTATCCTATTTTATTTTATTTTATTTTATTTATTTTTAATGAAAAGGGTTTTAGTTTTTACTTTGTTACATTTTGATAATTATACAAAAATATAAACTTACAAATTTCACTCTATCATTAACAAATGCTTCGCAAAAAATTTTTTTGTTGAAAGTATAAGGTTTCGTTACATGTTACGATAAACAGAATCCAATATTGCACGTTATGATTTTGACGTAAATACTATTTCTTATATTGGACTATAAATAACGAGTACTCTTTGATATTACTTAGTCGTAATTTTCTATTTTTATGCCCCCTCGAAGCTGCTCGTTTGGGAGTCAGCTGTGATGAGGTATCGTGAATTGTAACTAGAAACTCCACATCATTTATTTGCCATTTATTATACTATCCTACCGTTGGTAACTTTTAGCTTGGTGAAGTAACGGTTATTATCATAAGACCTACTTCCGTTTGGTAACCCTGTACTACTTTCCCGCCAAACTACAATGCTACAACCCCCCCTTTGAAAAAATCCTGGATCCGCCCCTGAGACCGCTCTCTCTCTATATATATCCATCAAAAAGTATATTTAGGCAAAAAAAAAAAACAAACTTAAAATAGATACTAAAAAAACTTAGAATAGATACGAAATATCTTAACGGATTGCTTATACAAGCATATATAAGGCATCCGGCTAAAAGTAAAGTTGTTCGAATACTGTAGTGACGTAACATGACGTTGTTATAGTGATTTATATGGGAAGGATGAAAGGATAAATTATAAATATCCATTTTATCGAAGCCTAAAACAACCTCTGGGCTGTTGTATGTCAGGACATAGGCAGTTGCTAAGATAAACCACTTCCTCTTTCTCTTAGTGATATCCTTTCTTTCTCTTTGAAAGGCCCTTCCTTACAAATACACAATATTAGAGGAAGACGATCGGAAAGATCGTAATTTTTACAGTTCGTTGAATGAATGAATTGTTGGCAACAGAACTGATATTAATTACTTAAAATTCATTATCTGTAAAGCTAAATGATCGCTGATTTGATGTGAGACAATATTGGCACCACACAATATTCGCCTTCAAACTCGCGACACGTTTGCATTGCACGGGTAAAAAACCCAGTTGATTTGTAATCTAGGCGCGCAATGCACTGCGAGACACAGCAAATATTTCCAAGAAATATTTTCCACCAACAGCAACGAAAAATACTATTCCTAAAAAAATATTTGGTAAATCTTACGGTTGGCTAATTTATTCTGGTTGGGAGAATCTAAATCACCTGCAAGTTGTTCTCTTGGTGAGCCTTTTTCTCTAGCAAAGTTTCACTAAAATAAAGGCATTATAGTATATAATCCTTGTAAATAGATTACGATTACTTCACAGTGTAGTTGACTGTCAACACATTAATTTTGACTTGCGCAACCGTCGAGTCAGAGTTAGAGTCTTAACAGGTTTATTACACACACACACATATATATATATATATGCATAAACTTTATTATCGTGTCGGTCTTCTAGCATACCATATTAACGATGTAGTTGGCTGTGAAGGTTTGTCTCACATAACCGTTGTACGCAAGTTTCATTCATATCTTGTCGAAAGGTATTAACAGGTGTTTGATCAGCCTTACATGACGAACCAGTATTAATGATATCTTATGGCTCCTCCAGTGGTTTTAAGTGCACTGGACTCAAGGTACCTCATTAGGCTGATCCATTCTATGAGGCTCTTCATGAAGGTCATTATTGATATATTTCTGTAGCGTTCCAACTTAAAACATTCTTATTGCCAAGGTGTTACTAAGTAATCTAGAGACCCTTTTTAAAAGTATATCTTGGATTAGAGGCGAGGATTATTTGGAAATAACGAAGACTGAATAAAACGAATACCATTATGATTTATTTATTTTTTTGTATTTTACTGTTGGCTTTACAACCAAAAAAAAGTTTGAATGGGGTTTTGTACACTAGTTATTCCAGATGATTTAAGTTTTATCAGGAAGAACGAGTTAGCCAATCAGCAAACGTTTTGTTCGTAGTTAAAGATTTCCTTTTCCGAGGTTTTCGGCTAGAAAAAAACGTCTTTGACTTGAAAATAAAGAAAATAAAACATCCGTGGAAAGATTTACCAAATAACTTTTAGAAGTACTAACATGTTTTGTCGTCTTTTGGCAAAAAATATTTCGTTTTATCAAGAGATATTATAAAGCACTTGGTTACTTTCGCTGTGACAAACAATGCATTGGGTGCCTAGATTTCAAATCATATGGTTCTTGCTTAATGCTTTTGCTCAATACACTAAACATATCAAAGAAGCGTAGTGAGAATAAACATAATTATTCAGAATACACAAATAGAAAAAAATAAGAAATTGAAAAAGAGATTCATTATATTAAAATAATAAATAAAGTACAAATCAGTGGAAATGAATATAAAAAACAAAATAAAAACTAAGGACAAACATATAAATAGATACCAAAATAGAAAATTAAAAGTAAATACAAGTACAATACTAATAAAATGAATAATAAAAAAATAATGATAAGTTAAAGCTTTAATATAGGATAAAGTACAAAAATAAAATTGAGATTTCAAATAAAAAATGGACAATAAAATGAAAAGAAAAGAAAAAATGAACATTACCATATAACATACACTTCACTATTGATCGATGATAACGATGAAGTCTTTGTAGCGAGTAAAGATATGCTAGTTCTTATCGTATCCCTAATCTAACACACACAATGCTTGTAAAACATTTGAGTTCTTTTATCTTTAATCTTGTAATAAACGTCACTAAGATCCCTGACTTTTTTCTATCTTGATAACATTATCCAACAATTTTGTTTTATTTTTTGGCAGTTTCGTGATATTGCCGTTCAACTTCTCACGTAAAAAAAAGAAAAAAGAAAAAAAAAAAAGCCATATAAATTTTCGCCAAGGGGTAAAAATGCTATACTGGAATATCTTGTCTTATTTTGTCTTATTTGATTAATATATTTCGTGTTTTACTTAGCAACCATTAATATATTTCATTAAATTACCCCAAAGTATTACTTAGTTCATGAAATATATCATATCTACATACGAATTTAATATAAATATTATGTTTATCCACAATAAATATTCTCAGCTAGGTAGCTAGTACAACTATTTTTATTTCAAATACTTTAATTTTGTGCAACGTTTCGGCATTTAAGGTAGATGTCAATGTCTTCGGGAGTTGAGCATCAATTTTCTGCTGCCTCCCCCCATCCCTACTTGGACATGACCCTTTTTACATTTTCCATGGAAATCACAACTGAGTGTTGTCTTTTCTAGAAGCCTGACAAAAACTAGTCAGCTAAGAGCTCTAGTGGCTCTCATTGCTTCATTAATTTACTGTTACTGTTTTAAAACCCACGAACCGTAGAAAAACCGCCTTTGTAGTTTAATTGTTTGGAAAAATTGTTGCATTGTAGACTATAAAACGTGTTGGGTGTCATTTACTGACTCCATGTAGAAAGTTCATTACTCTTTATCACTTATGTCGGAGGCCATTACGAAGATTCTAAATCATTTCTCTGACAACTGTGAACAACTATGTCAGTGATTAAAAATTTGACTCACAAAGTCAGATAGGAAAAATGTTTAAAATAAGTACAAACAAAATAAAACCAGAGAAATTCAAAAGTATTAGAGTGGAATTATGTTGAATTTTCACCAAATGGCGTGCAGATGATAAAGTTGTTAATCTTCTTTGCAGGAGAATGAAAATGTTTTCTCACTCCTTCCCCCATAGCGTTCGTAGAATCAATAACGGATAATTTTAGATACTTACCTTTTAAAACCCTGGCTTTAAGAACGTAAGATTTTTTAGTTGTTGCAGGGAAATCTAAGCTAAACAAACTGCGGAGCTCTGATTTTTGACGAAGCTTACTTCGTTTACCTTTAAAGAATCAAAGCTCTGGCACTCAAGCAAAAAGGTTGTCTTCACTTCAATCTCAGCAGGGGATTGAATCTAATTGATATTTTGAGATCTGTATAGTGACGTGGGAAGGAACGACTAAATACTTGGAATTGACGGTTCTGGCTGATTAACGAGCTTATTGGTTGATAGTGATTGAATCACGTGATTTCTAGCCAATAATATTGGAGACGATCTGTTTCCTTCTTTATGGCTATTTCGAATTCCAAGGAAAAGAACAGCGGAAGGAATCTGAAGATTAAAATATATATATCTCTTTTTAAAGTCGGTTTGTTGAAATCCATAGTAAAAATATATATTTCGTAGAAGTTCACTTATAGAAGATGCCTTCCTTATTTCCCAGTGAAGCTCGAACTGCAGCGAGCAAGGAAATTCTCTTTCTCCGCGAAGCAAAAATCTATTGTTTAGTTTTTTTAATATGGATATTTGTCTGTATTGGGGATTACAAATGATGGGTCTTTTGTGTAGCAAGCTCTATTGTATTCTGGGTTAGGGTTGTTGTTTTGCAGGGTAATGTTTATCTCCAATTTCATTGTCCTTGGCTATTGTTGTATTGTCTTCATGCCTCATGCAGGTGCCTTCTTGCAACTGAGAAGCAGTCAAAATGATACAGTTGTTTCATCAGAATTTATTAGCTTCATTGGACTTCATAGGGATTTACTTAGAATGTTCTCATAATTAACTGGAACTTAAGGCATAATTTGCAAATACGCCTAAAGTATTGATATTACTCCACTAAAGTATTCAAAGTAGTCATCTTGACTTCTGAAGAATCTGGCCAGACATTTTTCTAACGATAGCATCTTTCTTGCTGTAATCCCCTCAGTTCGAATTTCAAAAATTCACTCATAAAATTAAGGAGTATAAGTCCAATTGACTCTAGTCACTAAACTAAATTCATTTGCTACTGGAGTAAGGCTAATTGCAATAGGAAAATGAAAACGAAATACCTCAAAATACCTATAAAGTTTGTTATATTCATATTTATTATTTTTATCTTGCGATAGGGAAAGAAAAAAGTAGGTTTTGATTTTGTTATGTTTAAAAAACGTAGGTAAAAAAGAAGAAAACCTTTTAGTTAGTAATCGGGGTACACATTGTTTGATTAACAATCCTCTCGACTTTCATAGTTTTCAATGTTTGCTTATATGTATTACATAAGACGAATTTTTTTCAATAACAAGATGAATAGATGCATGAACTTTAATTTAAAATTAGAAAGCTATAAAACCTTTTTTTTTTCATTTCCTTGGAAACCACTAGAATAAATGCAAATAACCTTTTACTTCCTAATATTTCTCTAAGAATAATATAAGTTGTATAAAGGAACAAGTTGTATAAAGGAATAATGGTTATAATGATGTCGATGATGATGGTTGATGATGATGGTAATAGTGAATAATGATGCACAATGGTGATGATGGTAATAGTGAATGAAGATGCACAATGATGATGCACCTTGATGATGGTGGTTGTCATGATGGTTGAAGATGATAATGATGATGGCTATCATGATGGTTGAAGATGATAATGATGATGGCTATCATGATGGTTGAAGATGATAATGATGATGGCTATCATGATGGTTGAAGATGATAATGATGATGGCTATCATGATGGTTGAAGATGATAGTGATGATGGCTATCATGATGGTTGAAGATGATAATGATGGTTATCATGATGATGGACCTTGATGATGATGATGATGGCTATCATGATGGTTGAAGATGATAATGATGATATTGATGATGCTGTCGATGATGATGGTGATGATGATAATAATAATTATAGATAATGAAAATGATTATATAATGGTAATAATAAAGATGATGATGATGTTCATGGTGATAATAATAATGGTTGATGATGGTGAGGATGTTGATGTGTATCTGGCTGATGATGATGATCACAACAATATTACCAATAATTACAATAAGTTAAAAAGAAGAACAACAAAACTAAAAAAATTAAGGCATTTCTGACTAAAATAATTAATTTCCTAGCTAGTTCCATTTTTAATAATATGAACCCCTCCAGGCATCTATGAGTGAGTTCAGCTTCAGCTAATTCAGGAATATACTAAATCAGCTTTCCTTATCTGATTAAATTTCTTTCACGAGAAAAAATAATCTTAATAACATTCTAGATCTATTTCTAGCCTATTTCTAGCAGATGTAAACTACATGTACGCAAACACTCACGATAAAGAAATCCAAAGCAGTCCAATACCTCCATAAAATGTCTGAGACAATAAGTTTCCGTCTCAGATGTCTGTACTGTCTAGTACATTTGTAGAAAATATTGAAAAATAGGAGTTCTAAACCATTATTCGGATCACTGACAAAAAACTGCTTGAATCGTCTTTTTGTCCAACATAGGGGAGTTTACAGCCTTTTCCAAGAAAATAAGAGAGAGAATAAATAGAGAGGGGGGGGGGGGGGACGTGAACGCCGTGTTGCCTTTTGCTGTAACTGACAGAAGACACATAATCTTTTGTTAAGTCGATGAAAACCACTGGCACGAAAACGAAAGCTACTGGCACGACAACGAAAGCCACAGCGGCACGAAAACGAAAGGAAGGAAAGAAAGAAAGAAAGAAAGAAAGAAAGAAAGAAAGAAAATAAGAAAGAAAGAAAAGAAAGAAAGAAAGAAAATAGAAAGAAAAAAAATAGAAAGAAAGAATGAATGAATTATGAAAGAAAGAAAATAATGAATGAATGAAACAAACAAACAAACTAACTAACACAAACAAACAAACAATCAGTGCAGGGTGAAACGAAAAAATTAAAAAAAGCTTAAAGCCAATTACAATTAAATTTGCCTACGTGTGTAAAATGTTAAGGAGCTTGTAAATCTTAAGCCCAAGTATGAAATCCCTTGTTTTCCTTCTTTATTAGTGCTGATTTGACAACATCCTCTTTGGGTTTGGCGGTGGACTTATACTAAGAATAGATACGATAACTAATAAGGCATCTGTAAAGTAGAGGTTGTTACTTCTAAAAGAAATACCGCCATTTCTTTCCTTCTTTCTTTTTTTCCTCCTTTCTTTCTTTCCTTTTTCTTTCTATTCAATTATCTTTTGTTTGTTAATTTTTTCCTTTTTTCTTCCTTTCTTTCTTTCCTTCTTTGTTCGTTTGTTTTTGTTTCTGTTTTTTTTCCTTTCTCTTCCTTCTTTGTTTCTTTTGCCCCGCATTTCTGCATTTTCTTTTGAACTTTTCCTTTCTTCCTTTCTTTGTTTTTTCCTTTATTTATTCCTTGCTCTTCCTTTATCTTCTCTCTCTTTCCCTCTCTCCCTCTCTCCCCCCCCCCTCTCTCTCTCTCTCGCTCGTAGATAATCGCAAGTCTGTTTACTTTCCTGTCTAACAGTGACACAATTCAGTTTGTTTGCTAAGGTATCTTTAGGTATCTGTATTCAAGATTATTATGTGTTAATTATCCGATTCGTCCTAGAAGATTCTATCGCCTTAAAGCTTATTATGTTAGCTGCAAATTCGAATTTGTATTCCACTATTCGTCAAAAAAAAAAAAAAAAAAGGGGAAAAAAACTGAAAAAAAAGGAAAAAAAGACACACACACACAAAAGCCTCAATTGGGTTAATTGGCATTACGCCAGTCCTAAGAACACTGAGTCGTATATATACGTAATTTTCAATCCCAAGTGTGACCGATATTACGAGAGCAATATAAAAGCTCTCGAACGTGTAACAACTATATATCAGTGTAGGTTCTCGTTATTTTCACTGTAGTGAAAGCCGTTTAATATGAAGTATACCAGGAGACATCTTGTCGCCATTAGTTAGACTGTATGCCACAGCTCATGAGCAATTCGCTTCGTTTAATACTAATCCAAGGATTATACCTAAAGGATAATAGATAATAAAGGATAATAATACTAGGATCCAAAAAAGCGAGTAATCCTACTATACACGAGATGGTTTGAAATACAAGTGTTTTTGATCCGGTTTGTGGTACGAAGAATTTGTACCATTGATATTGGGCTAGTTTTTATCAAACGAAACAAAACAGAACTATTGCTGGTTTTTAACCATTTCCAAGAGAATAGACCTCTTCGGCTTGGGGTAATGTTTTCCCATTTCAGACCACGTGTCATTCCCTTGAGAATAAGATTCTTTGTTTGAGCTGTATCCATATTCATGTGTCTTCTCATGTGCAACCGAGCGCAAACCTTAAGCAGATAATTGATACTACTAGGGAATGGCATATGGTCTGAAATGGGAAAACATTACGTCAAAGCCGAAGTGGTGTTTTTTTTTTTGTTTTTTTAAAAATATATTTTAATTAATTAATTTTTTATTTTTTATTTATTTTTATTTATTTATTTATTTATTTATTTTTTTTTGAGAGGCGTATTGAATATGGTTGATATAACAAAATAATTCATAGGCAATGCTTTCGTTAATAATGCTATAACGTCATGTGTAAACGAAGAATAAGATTTTTTTAAACCGTTTTTCGAGATGTCGTGCGGAAATAGTCTAGTAAAAACATAAAATAGTGGCTTCTATTCAAAACATATTTTGTGGAGCCAGCAGTACGGCAATTCATCACTTTTGAATCTCTCTTAGATTTCTAAAATCTCCAGACTTTTGTTTAGCTTGGGCGTAATGTTTTTCCATTTCAGACCATATGTCATTATCTTGAGAATAAGACCTTTGATTTGAGTTGTATCCATATTCATGTGTCGCAACCATTAAACAAAGAAATGGTACTCAACGGAATGACAGTCTAAGATGGGAAAACATTATGCCCAAGGTAAGAGCTCTATTAACCTTCCGGAGTTGTTGAAATGCGTTTCAACACACGTCTTTTTGAAGGACGTTTCATCAGTCATAAGGTTTCCTATCACTGTCCACTATCAGCAAGCGAATTAGATGCCTTATAAGTATTGAAGTGCCTTTAAAACATCTATGATTCAATGGGAACTTAACATATGTTTTCAAAAAAGGTTTCAGTGTCTTGCCTGACATTATATCATGTTAATGCAGGGCCGTAGCGAGGACCTAGGAGCTGGGGGGGCATTGATCTAAAATAAAAAAAAATTACTCTCCCCAATAAAACAAATAAACGCTCAAACAAAAATTTAAGAAACAAACATTATTTTATTAACCATCTTAGGTTGTAATAATTTATTTTCCTCTTTCGTTTCGGTTTAATATGTTTTTTTTTGTTGTTATTCTCTTTTCAAAAAATCTTTTTTTCAAAAATTTTTGGGGGGCACGTGTTCCCCCCCCCCCCCCCCCGGGCCCCCCCTCGCTACGCTACTGTGTTAATGCATATATAGTATCTTGTTTTGATAGCATTGCTTCGACTACAATATGTTTTTAGGTGTTTTCAAAAGTTGATTAAATATCGAGCGACAGCTGATGACGTGGGAAAAAGCTTATTTAGTAAAGATGTTCATTTGCGCTACTTAATTTGTTTGGATTGTAATTTTATTGATTCAAATATGAATAAAATAAAACAAGGGAACCAATGAAGTAACGAACACATGCATGGGTGTTTGAAGGAATGAAGAAATGGATGGATGGATGAATGTAACGAACAAATAAATGGAGAAATGAATCAAAAGAATGTTTGAAGGAATGAAGGAATAGATGGCGAATATAGGAACAAATAAATGGATGGACGGATTGATGAATAAGAAAACAAATTAAGTAACGAACAAATGTATGTAGAAATAAATAAATGAATGTTTGAAGGAATGAAGGAATAGATGGCGAATATAGGAACAAATAAATGTATGGATGCATTCGATAGATGGATGAATGAATAAATAAGTGAATAAATGGATGGAAGAATGATTGCGTGGATGCATGAACGAATAAGCAAACAAATAAAGTAATGTAGAAATGAATACAGAAATGAATAAGCGAACAAATAAATGGATGGGTGGATGGGATAGATGGATGAATGAATAAATAAGTGAATAAATGGATGGATGAATGATTGAATGGATTGATGAATAATTGAATGGAAGGATGAATAATTGAATGGATGGATGAATGATTGAATGGATGGATGAATGATTGAATGGAAGGATAAATGATTGAATGGATGAATGATTAAATAAATAGATTAATAAAAGAAGTGAAGAAATTAGCGACTGCAATGAAATAATTAAATGAATCGATCGACTCTTGAGTAAATTAACAAATAAATAAATACGTGAGTGGGTAGTTAACATTGAACGAATGAATGTTTGAATCCACAAACTACTTGATAATCACTAAATGAATTCATAAGCAGTAAATAGATAAATGGGTTAAAGTGGTATATTAATTTATTGAATTAACATTACGAGAAAAAACCTTAATAATCTCACAATATATGTAATAGAGCCATATTAATCTGTCAACACCGTTTACGTCTACTGCGATATAGTTTTAATACATCTGTACAAATATACACTTATTTCAATAAAGTTAGTCACTTGAAAAGCTATAAAGCTGAGGCCGAAAGGATTATTGGTAGATTCATTTTACATGTTCAACCGCTTGATAGCTGTTCATGGATTTGCGAATCTTTTACCGGTTACAGTCTCACCTCTTCTGAGCATCATCAAGCTGCAGTTTGTATCAAAAAAGCTTTGTATACTTATGCTTTTTTGATATGAAAAGTTTCCCATGATGCTCAGTGATCTCAGCTTTCTAGGTTTTTGGTGACTAACTTTATTGAAATAAGTGTATGATAAAAGGTTGTTAACTGTACCGCACATACGATACCTGAGCAAGTTACTTTCATGTATTTTAGATTTTTTTATTTATTTAAACATATTTGACTAAACATTTGCCCCAAAAGCTGTAAAGCTTAACAAGGGGGCTCACATCCATAATATTTACAGTACGAAGAAAGAAAATTAAACTAGCAAAAGCGAAATCGGATGAAAACAGGAAATGAAAAAATACTTAATCTTTGGTGAACAAAAAACGGTTTGTAGGTAATATATACTTTTGTACTTCAGTGAAAAGTTCATGATTTTTTTTTTCAAGTCTAAGTCTGTACTGAGCCATATAAAAACCAACTAAGTTTTTGCATTTTTGAAGAAACATTTTGCCACAAACTACCACGAATCAAAGCAGCTGAGGTAAAAAGAGAATTTCTCTGAGCAGCATATAAGAGATATTTAAAGAAAAAATGCATAATTGAATCTTATTCAATTTTAGATTGGTTTATCTACTCGGACCGACTATCTCAAAGTGTCAATTAAAGAACAGAGATCTGTATGTGCGCTCGTGAGTATATTTGAATGGTCTTGACTGTGATTGTATTATGTTGACGTTAGTGTTTTACTGGGAAATACGCCCCTCGTATCTTTCGTACGAACTACATCCGGGACCTCATGTAATATTTCCCATATCCTCACTAGCGAAAATATCTATGACGTCATATCCGTCCATGACGTCAATGTTTTTAACAAGTTTTTGTTTGTGAATGTGTCTATATAATAAGAAGAAAATTACGCGTTGGCTTGAAGATATGAAGTTTATCTTCTCGTGTTGAAAAATATTTTACCGCTTGAAGATAAACTTATCTTCGCGGCACCGTAAATTATCCTCTATGTATTTCCAGCGCTAGAAACACGAAGATGTTGATCAAAGCGCTCGCAAGAAAAATTTTGTTCCAAAGGAAATATTTTCCATCGCCAACAACAACGAATATATATGTGTGGTTCAATATATCTTTTCCGAATTTCCTTGAGTGACCAGGAAACAGTAGTACCAAGTTGAGGTTGAACTTGACAAAATATACTAAATGTATGAACACATGAACTCCAACCTCAACTTCAAGACCATTATTTCATTCATATCAGAAATATTTGGCAAATTTATTTTTTTGTTGAGTTTTATTTTTCATTGTATGTCTTTAGGAAGCATCCATTTTTTAGAAGGAGAAGGGGAGGGAGAAATAGCTATTAACATTATCTTGCTCTCAATATAAGCTTTCCCATCTTAGTTTTGAAATCTTAAAATGGCCCCGTAATACCTAACTGGAAAAAATGCAAAAATACAAGGTCATTACCAGAAAAATTCAATGACCCCTTTTTTCACTTGTAAGTATTAGATACCCCCTTATTTTCTCTGCTCCCCCTCCCTCCCCCCCTTAAAAATGAATGCTGCCGTTAACTAACAAAACGTAACTGTTTCAATGGGAATATATCGACAGGATACGGTACACTGGGATATATAACGACCTAAAAACAACTGTCTAATAATTGACTAATAGACCTCACTATTTTAGAAAATCTGTTTCGGGTTTTTTCTTAAGGTCACGTTTCATTTCCCGATAATAAGAGAATTGGTTTAAGTCACATCCATTTTAATGTCACTTGTCAAATACTACACTAAAACAAAGAATCTTTATTTTTTGAAAGTCAATGGAATGACACCTGGTCTGAAAAGGGAAGAAAGAGATGTGTTCCCTGGGAATCCGATCACCTGAAACGGAAATAATCAGGCATAATCAGAAAGCTGCTTTCACTCGATCTCTTTTTTTTTCTTTCAAGCTCCTTTAGATTTTCTGTTATTTTTCCATAATGTATCCAACTACTATCTGTAGCACAGTATAATGATGATGATGATGATAATAATGATAATAATAATGATAATAATAATAATAATAAAATAATAATAATCTTTAGATTTTCTGTTATTTTTCCATAATATATTCAACTACTATCTGTAGCACAGTATAATGATGATGATGATGATAATAATAATAATAATGATAATAATAATAATAATCTTTAGATTTTCTGTTATTTTCCCATAATATATAGAGGATATTACATGGGCGCGCGGAGATACGAATTTTATCTTCAAGTGTTGAAAAAATCTCAACAAAAAGAAAAGATTTTCAACACGAGAAGATAAAATTCGTATCTCCAAGCGGCCATGTAATGTTCTGTTTATTATATAATTATCAATGAAGTATGTTTTGGCTTTTTCAGGCAATTCTTTCCGCGTATTTTTGAATAGCCATCGCAATGGTGTTATTTTCACACGTGAAAATAACATGTTATTTTCACGTGTGAAGATATCAATTTTTCGAAATAGAGAAAAATAGATATTTCATTTCATATAATAAATTCAACTACTATCTGTAGCACAGTATAATGATGATAATAATGATAATAATAATGATAATAATAATAATTATAAAATAATAATAATCTTTAGATTTTCTGTTATTTTTCCATAATATATTCAACTACTATCTGTAGCACAGTATAATGATGATGATGATGATGATAATAATAATAATAATGATAATAATAATAATAATTATAAAATAATAATAATCTTTAGATTTTCTGTTATTTTTCCATAATATATTCAACTACTATCTGTAGCACAGTATAATGATAATGATGATAATAATAAAAATAATATTATTATAATTATTATTATTATTATTGATATTACTTTATTATTTTTCTATCGACACAATATATATCGTAAGTTTATTTACACACTGAACACAAGAGTAAGATTTATTCATAAGTTATGTCTTTTTTTACACGAGGGATTTTATATAGACTTATTTCCACACAGGAGTTAACAATGTGCCATTTTGATGACGTAGTTTAGTACTAATTACATCGTTGTCTCCATGGCAACTCCAAATTACAGGCTTGAGTCACGGGTAACAAACTTAAAGTTTTCGTTTTGAATATTCGTCCACACTTGAAATGGTTTCGATCAATTTTATAGTCTGCTTCGTTGAGATAGCTGTCACTTTTTTAATGGCACAAATTCAGCAATGTAAAGAAACACCTTAATGAAATTTTTTTCAAGGTTTAACGAGTTTCTATTGGTTGCCTCACTGGTTGTTTACTTCATAAAGATCGGAAAACTTTGTATGAATCTACTTATTACTGGAATGTTTTGTGGATAATAAACCGTATTCTCTAGAAAAAAAGCTTAATTCAGTATGTACTTTGGCTTAGATAGAAACAGTTGGGGCCAAAGACCGTTTGCCCGATGGCGTCATTTTATTATCGCCATATGCTTCGCGAATTTTCATTTTTCATTCAAATTTATTTGTATTCCCTCGTGAGACGGAATAGTAAGACAATTGGTGATATTGAACTGAACAAAAGAAAGTGTGCAAGGGATTCTGGTAAAGGTAGTAAATGACGATATAATCCAAGTGACCTATAACACATTTCACTCAACTCAACTATCTCCACGAAGATGCAAATTTGAAATGCTAAAATATTGATCATACGAACTATACAAGGTGTCAGAAGTGGGTTCATTTAAGCTTCGATCAATAAACTAGATCGATATTAGGTACTTTTATGGTTATTTGTCATTTTATCGATTGCAGTATGAATAAATAAAACTGGCAGAGCTGAATCACAAAATATTTTGATACAAGGTTATGAATTAATATTCCTTAGAAACTGATAGAAAACATGCGTTTTATTTCTATCTTTTATTGCAGTAATTATATTTCGAGTATAAGATTACAAATTTATGAAATTACTTATCGGCAGCACTTTCGATTGAGAGACTTTTCTTTCTCCTACTTTCGTTATGAGACATCTGTATCTCTGGAATATTGTTATTGATAGTAAGAATTGACCGTTTCTTATAACATACTACCTGCATCACTTCATTTCGAACGTCTTGCCTACAGAGCGCGTACACGATACAGTTAGAAGCCGAATTCAGGTGGTAGAGAAACCGTGCAAGGCCAACAATCTCTTTTTGCACTTTCTCGAAGTTCACATAATTGATGTATCCTTTATAGGCAGCCACGGAATAGCAACAGAGGAATATTAGGACGACAAGACCGACTGCGCGGACCGACCCCTTTGGTCGCGGGCTCAGGGCTTGGCAAGGAACGTTGTAGTTATACGAAAGCTGCTTTCTCTGTTGCACGACTCTCCTCATCTGCTTTCTTGCGATGTAAGCCATGTGTAAATAGGTTATCAGCAGAATAAAACATGGCAAAACTTCGAGTATAAGTCTCACTAACATTTGTAATGTTGAAAACAGTTCGTATTGATTCATGCGCAAAGCGATGTAGTAGGGTAGAGGAATGAGTACAGCTGTTATCCAGGTAGAAATTAGAATAGCCATAGCAAAACAGCTTGTCATTATTCTCTGATATCTAAGAGGATGGACGATTGCAAAGTATCGATCAAATGTCATCGCGCAAAGATTAAGAACCGAGGCGTATAGGAAGACATCGTAGAGAACCTTAATCGACCACCAATCGCAATCCAAGAACACGCTACAGATGAACTCTGGTATCGCAACGATTAGTGTTACGCATAAGTCTGCCACTGCTAAAGACATAACGAACCAGTTTGAAGTAATTTGTAGGCGTCGTGATCTCGCGATAATGTAAATGACCAAGCCATTTCCAATCCATCCTACAACGGCAATGAAACATCTTATGGACCAGTACCACGTTGGATCTGGAGTTTTCGGCATGAACGGCGTGTTATCATCCTCTTTGGGCTCCACACTTGAGTTATTCATAATTCCTTTTTCTATTCTCTACTCATTCACTTCAGTAAAGTCACATTTCCCTATATTTTTTTCAAAGGCAGCCAAAAAAGATTGTGGAAGTAGAACGGGAAGAAAGCGAAAATCGAATGTCTACAATATTGAACAGTGTAGTTTATATCCAGTGTATTCAGACACTGTAAACTATATATTCCTGTTGACAAAACTTGAATATTCACGTATCTGAATTAAAACCAATATCAATAGTCTTGGTAAACGTATGTCATTTTTAACATAACTCACACTGCACAGCGAGACACTGGTCGGCAAAGCTGTATTTTACACTCACAAAAGTAGGGACTGAACTTCTTGGAATAACTAATTTAGGTCAACCTAAAACACTGAATACATACTTATTCTACAATGCTCACGCTGTCAGTAGTGAAGTAATTCAAATAAGCTTTTTCGTGCACCACTCGATTGTGCGACCCTTTAATTTAAAAGTTCTATTGAGTAAGAAAATAGAAGAAAAACATATGCCAAACAAAGTAGCATGATAAAGGGAACGTCATATTATTTCCTTCTGAAAGTACACATTTTAATATTTTTTAATATTGTAGGGGGTTAGTTGATTGATTAACGAGTTATCTTACACCTGTTTCAAACTACATATTAGAAAAAGAAAACAATTTTAGAATATTAAAAGAAAAAGAAAATGATAAAGAATGGAAAATTCGAAAACACGAAATGTCCTTAAAATGGAGCTACCTTAAGCTCGCCACACAAAAGAACCATTAACTCGACACCCAAAATAACTCCCGTTATGAATTATAACTCCCGTGCCTCGAAACTTCAGCAAGTAAAAATCCACCCTGCAAAGAAACTACGTAACTTAGAATAATAATTCTGCTCTAAATCAAACGATTCGAAACCATATTCTGTATAGGGATAGAAACAGATGTGGATGAAGTTTAATGTAGGCGTCCAAGTATAATAAACTGTATATGGCAATCCATAGATGTAAACAACTGTGTTCCGTCGATTTGCCACTTCGCTCTCTCGCGAAGCAATTGATGGGTTGCAAGCATTCCTAAGAGAGTCAAAAGTCAAAATTAAAATGGCGGCCATTGTGGTGCTGTTAACAATGGTTGCTAAAGAGAATTCTTTTGTTGACTTGCACCAACATGGCCGCCGCGATGACGTAACTTGCAATCGAAGAATATTCGTATTCCTATATTTTTAATCGCATTTTTTGATATTTTCTGGAGTCTTTTTTTAATAGTTTTTATGCCATTTGTTTTCTAGAAATAAAATCATGAAAAAATTATATTTACTTTTTCTGTTTTTTTTTTTTTTTTTTTTTTTTTTTCCAATTTCATTTCGATGCTAATCGGTTCCCAAATAAATGTCATTATCGCCTCAGCAGAAGTAATTAGTCAGTCCAATCTTTCTCAATTTCCTTGAGGAAATCTTTAATAACTTCTTTTTGTCATTTCGATTACTTTGGATTATTCGAGCAGAATATATTTGATATCCCTATCACGTATCCGTTTAACTGACACGGAATAATATGTCAGTAGTGTATTGAACAAAATGTCAGGTGATTTTAGATCTGATACTTAGTTCCTATCCCAGGTAAAACTGCTGCTTGGACGAAAATCGCTCCAAAATTAAAACTATTTCATTCGAGCTGGAATTTTGCGGAATTAATCTTAGACACATTAATAATCACTCACTGAAATAACTTTCTGATATTCCAAAGAAAAGTGCCCAAAATATAGGACGTTCCTTTACTGCGCTGAAATAATTTTAAAGTTTCGATTATGTATTAATTCTACATGATAGATGAGGTGGTAAGCCGTGTGGGATGGGCTCGGACATCAAATAAGAGCATGCGTAGTAGGTAAATTACGAGCCTTAGATGAAACGACTGAAGAAGAGTGCCATACAAGCCTTTCGCAGCTTCAAGTCGCGTAAAAAATGAGCCAGCTCAACTAGAAACCGTGGACAGCTGTTTCGGCCTGTATTGGGCCTCGTCATCACGGCGTATCTAGTGAGCTGGTATTAATTATACAGCTGAATATTGTAACACCCATGTGATGTACGTTCTTTTTAATAAATAATTTTCGATAAATATCTGCCGGAATTCGAATTTTTTGATTAAGTTTCTCAACAAAGGAATTTTAGATAGAGTCTATCGATTGATAAATAATTAAAACTATGCTACAGCTGAGAGAGAGAGAGAGAGAGAGAGAGAGAGAGAGAGAGAGAGAGAGAGAGAGAGAGAGAAAAAACTGAAGATATTTGAAAATAAGCATGTTAATGTCAAGTCTGAAGATGTTTTTCCCCCTTACACAGAATCACACGCGATCGAGAGAAAGACAATACATATTGGGTGCGGATTTCTAGTTCATTTTACATTCTTTATTTTTTTATTTTTTTCAAGTTTTTAGCGAGATTTCTGACCATTTTTCTGGCTATATCTTTACCATCAATATTTTCAGCAAATCAAGCGTGTCCTCACTCCATAGACAGCATGACTGATTGCTTAAGATGATAAACGATCTCGTGTACAGATAAGAAGCGGAAACACTTGCTTCTTTAGTTTAGATATAACCCAAGGAAATAGATGAGGAACGGAATGCCAGCGAAAGAAAAGGACATCTTGGGACTTCGTGATTTCAATCGATGTCCTCGTTAAGACAACATTGATGAACAAATTACTTCCCAGAGTCTAATCACTCTGCTTTATTAATGAAAAATGAAGAATGTTTATTAATAACTTCATTTAATTTTCCCGAACCGACGTAGTCTTAGTGTTTCTGTAATATATATTGTCAGAGACAGTGTTCCTCTTATATCTCGTTAATGACATTCCTCTTTGTTCACGACTAGGAAATATGATCTTTATACAAATATCTTAATAGCTGCCGGGCGATTTTTTAATTTGGCACATCATGTATAGGGCAGCTCCGTAGCTTAAAAAGGCGTATACTTACCGTATGTCAAACGTGCCGTGATATGAACGTCACATGGTTATTTTGGGTAATAAACACGTGACTTATTGGTGTCTGTTTGGTGCATGTGACAGCAGAGCCGCCATGTTTGTTGAATTTATCAAGATATTGGTCCATGGTGTTTGGTTTTCTTGCTTTTGCACTGGCTAAGTTATTTTTACTGGTGGGCACTGATCACAGAGACGTTTCTGTGTGAATATGGCTATGGGTATTTAATAATTTTCACTGAAAAATTAAATCATGTTTTTGAAAAAAGTACATTTTTTTGAAATTATGGGCTATATTTTCATGGAAATAAGGTCATGGAGGTGTCAGATATAGACCACCTTCACGTCGTACTTCAGTCCCGGGTGGCAGGAGAGATCTTCTGTTATTAAGACTGGGTTGTTTAGTGGGCCTGTGTGCGGGAAAGCCTAGGAGAGGACAAGGCCGGTTTCAATAATGAACCTTGTTGTTAGGGGCACACGGCCTTAAAATCGAGGTTGGTTGAATAATACGACTGTATTCAAGTTCTGCAGGGCCTACATTGTTCCATGTGGATTGATTGCCTTTATCCAAGCAGAGAACGTCTTTTGTTCCAAGAGATTAAAGAGCACAATGAGTATTAAAAATCACATTACCTCAACTGCTATAAAGTAGTCCTAATTACACTCTCTGGCCAATACTTGACATTAGTATATCACAAAAACATTCCCTACGAGTACAAATATTCCATTAGGACGTATCGACGAGCTTAGTAAAGTCAACATGAACTGAATTGATGTTGATGTTAATATTGAATGAGTAATTATTATGTTAACGGTTTGATTTTCTAAAGTTACTGTCCGTCGTCATTTGAGTTGACTTTGATTGGCCTGTTTAGTGTACTGTGACAACAATAGTGAGTGAGTAAACTGCTCAATTACTAAAGGTGACTCGTTGGATTGTTTTCGTACTATTTTGACGACTAGAATTTATGCAACATGGCTGTCCTGTCCAAAGGTTTAACGTAATCATGTAAAGCTATGGAAAAAAAAAACTTTGAGGAAAAATGTTCGCAAAGACAAGGGAACAGCCTTCGGTTGTTTCTACAAGAGTTTTGAAAACGCACCGTCTAAACGAGGTAGAAACATTCCGTCTCCAAGGAAAAATTCGTACAATTGACAACGAGATCCACAACAATTATTGCCAAATATCCGACGAAATTGATGGCGTTCGTAAGAACCTCAACCGTATTAAGAAGCTTAAAAACAACTTAGGAATAAGTGTGGAAAGAAGAAAACTTCTTCGTGAAAAAGGAGTGTTTGTTTTGCCATCGCCTGGCTTACGAGACGAAGGAATTACCTTGCGTCGTCGAGATGGAAAAAAAGTGTTGGTTCGAGGGAAGGAATGCTATGATGGACAAATTATACGAAGGTATTTAGACATGAGTCTTGAATTTTCTGAACTCAACGTCGAAGGAAACTTAGATGACGAGGATTCTGCTAATGAAAGCTGCAAGGGTGATGAAGAAACTCACGAAAAGAAAAGACTTTTTCACTACAGGATCATCACACCTCCTTTACATCCAGGAAGCCGGAGAAACTTCAAAGACTTTGATGAAGAGTATGAATCGGATATCGAAATGGATTTGCCACCAAGTGATAATTACATGGATAGTCTTAGGAAGTCGCCGTATCGTGCACGAGCACAAACAGCTATAGGAAGCCGGAGAAATAGTAAAACTAAGGAAAAAATTAGACCAAGAAGTCAGACCAGGCAGTCGCTAATTGATCTAGAAAGTAATTCATTCCATGAAGACAATCAAGAGAATATTCAAACTTTAGGAAGTAGTTTAGAAAAGCTTAAAGATGATACCGGGATGCCTTCTGAACAAAATGGACAGCTTCAAGATGAAATTACAGCTGCAAAAAATAATATCGATACCAAAGAACGAAAAATACATTTCCAAAACAGCGTGAGTGACTCAAAAAATGAAATCGCGCCAAGAATAGGAAAGGAAAAACCACAAAGAAATGGGGAGCATAACTTTGATTCATTGGAAAACACCTCAACTATTTCTGTCGTTGGTGTTGAGAAAGTAATCGAAAAGGACCCAAAGAAAAAAAATCGCAAAACTTCTGCGATCTGTTTTTCTTCTCACAGGACGCCAGTTCGACACCAAAGAAAACAATCCCTCCCCGCAGAACCTTCGAAATTATTACAAAGAAGAAGATCTATAGAAGATGTAAAGTTTTCTTTAAAAAATGATGATACCCCACAAGAACCCCTAAACAACATTGATCGTGAGATGCGTATTAATGTGGACGTCATTCCACGGTCTGTCGAGTCAGCCAACAATAGGGACGCTAGTCCAACCAAAGAACATCCAATGAGAAAAACAAGTAGGATACAAAATCCAAGTGAATATCACAAACACAAAAACACTGGCCACTATCCAAAAGCTCGAACAGAGTCATTCAATTCGATCGCCAACAGTTCTGCAACGACAAATCGTAGACCTGGATCAGATAGAAGGATAAGTACAGCAACGAAGGACTTAATATACGATGCAAGACCAGAAAAGTCTTTAAGTAAGGGCTACACAACCATGCAAATGACCATTGGTGGAAAACAGGTCAGGCTTTGTGTTCCAAAGTTTTCTAATGATGATATTGTTGAGAGAGTAAGGGCAAAGACGGCTGCTAAACTTGCTGATGATAGAACTAGAGAACATGCATCGAAACAGACAGAAACGACAAGTGAAAAGAAAACAATTCAAACCCCTTTTATGTACTAAAATAGAAAATATGGGTGTTTTAATATAAATAGTTTAAGGTAAAAATGTAACTGTAAATTTAAATATTTTTTGAGTATTTATAATAGAGCACAATAAAATAAAGATAATGATACAGAATGATGATGATGGCGTGAATGTTAGTGGCTATAATAGCGATAAAACATGATGATGGTGCTGACGGCGTTGATGGAAGTGGTACTTTGTTAAAGGCGATGATGGTGATATTGGTGCAGATGGCTGCAGTGGTACGCTGTTAATGGCGATGATGATGATACATGAAGGTGGTGATGATGATACATGATGATGATGATGAAGTTGGTGAATGGTGGTAATGGGATGGTCGTTGATGATGATAATGATACACTGGAGAAGGTGCTTATGATGTTTATGGCGGTAGTGCCATGGTAATGTCGACAATGATGAAGATATATGGAATGTTGATGATTATGATGTTGGATTGTTAATGCATGACGATGACGCATGATGTTAATGTTGGTGCTGATGACAGTGGTACTTTGTTAATGGCGGCGATGATAATACATGATGATGATGAGGAAGTTGGTGAATTGTAGTGATGTGATGGTCGTTGATAATGATAATGATACACTGGTAAAGGTGCTTATGACACTATTAGTGCGCATGTAATGTCGAATATGATGCAGATGTAGATTGGGATGTTGATGATTTTGATGTTGGTGATGTGTTTCGGGTTTCTAATGCATGGTGACCAGTGACCCATAATGATGATGATGATTTATGGTGATGAAGGTGCTGTTGAAGGTGATGATGGTAGGTGCCAATGCCGACGATGATACAGGATACTTGATGGTGGTGGCAATGTCGATTATTATGATGGCGGTGATGGGTCGTTAATGCATGATGATGACTCATGATCAGATGATGATGGTGGTGTTGAAGATGCTGATGGCAATGGCAGGTGGTAATGCCAACAATAAAACATAAATGATGTAGATGGTGATGTTGATTATAATAATGGTGAAGAGATGGTAATGCATGGTAATGATGATGGTGATCATATAATGATACATTGTGATGGTGCGATGGTGCATTGGCACGACAATGATAGATGATTGTGAGGTAATGTTGATGATTATGTGGGACTGTAATACATGACGACGATGACAACGATATGATCAAATTCTGCTTCCGTTTCCCAAAGCACATCCAGCTGCATGCCATTACTGATATAATACTATTGACATAAAACAAACATAAACTCAAGGGTCCTTTAAGAAAACCTCTTGAGCTTCCAGACAAAACAAATACCATGCTAAGAGTCAGGAAGACGGTTCATCGATTAATAGAGTTTGATATCCCATTTAAAAAAATGATCTATTATTAGCAAAAACGTTTTCAAAATTGCAATTATTTTAGTTCATCTTTCTGTGTTATTAATAGGTACTTAGTTCTTTGATTTGAGAGTCACGCGAGCCCGAAAGCTAATTCTAGGAATTGTTAAAGGGGTCGAGGGATTTGTGGAAATTTTGTGAGTTTGAGATCCGTGGGTTACAAGTTTAGCCCATATAGAACCTATAGAATCAACTTGGCATTGAAACTCAATAGCAAAGTGCAAATTTATTTCATATCCGATAGTTAAGCCTATGTGTAAATAAACTCATCGAAGATCCAAGAGTTGTTTGATTTGATCTAAAACTTAAAGACGCACTGATATAATTATTGACAAGGACCCAACGAAAATGATTCCAAAAGATGCTCTAGAATGTTTTATGTTGGTGTAAATTTACTAGGTGATTGAATACTCGTAACGTTAGAATCAATAAGTGCACTATAGGGTCAGGATATTAGCAGCAATAACCTCGTCTCCATAGCAACCGACTACTATATGAGTACAGTATTAATTTAGGTCATGGAGTTTTTAGTTGGACTTTGAGAACAGACATAATAAGGTAATTGCCCAATAAAGGATTCGTTCTTGGTTTATGGTTTAAGACGATCTACATACTGCGGGCAGATTGTTCAAGTTGTCCCTGTTTGACACAACATGTTGACTGCACCGACCAAAACCAAAGAAAAACCTTCGATAGTTTCCAAGAAAGTCCTTAAGACACACCACAAGAATGGAACCGAATCGTATCTACTTACGGAGAAGATCAAAACCCTTGAATACAAGCAGTCTCAAAAAAATATCGACATCGATTTGGAGGTGAACGCCTTGAAGAAAAAAATGGAAGCTGTTCAATGCGTTAAGGAGAAGATAAGTCTGAGCAAAGAAAGAAGGATGTTGCTTAAATCACAAGGATATACGATTAGAGTGTGTAAGGGTACAAAGGAAGACGATATTATTCTCCATCGTGACTCACTACAGGTAGACGCTGGGAACTGGGCGACTCTCTTAGCTAATCCTCCAGATTGTACTCAAAGCGAGTCGTTGGAACTTCAAGATGTGGAGGAATGTCCTGAAGACTCCTCTTCGTCTTCGGTAAGTTTTCCAGAGTTGGTTCTTTAAATTAGCAAAATTACTATGAATATTTTTTTGTTTAATTTTTTTCCTGGGTGTGCTACAAATCTATCTTTGACATAAGTCTTAAATTATGTCTAAAAATAGTGTGCAGTCTTCAAAAAGTAAATAATTAGGTTGTTGCTACTCAAAACCATCGCAATAATAGCATCAGAGACAAATTTTTGGACTATGAGAATTAGAAAACAAACATTCGCCTAGCGGGTTCAATTCTAAGGTTTCTAGATATGCTTGCAGTTGTGTTGAGAAAATACTGAGACAAAACGTTACTGGCAAGCTCAGTAGTAGAAAAAGATTGAAGTTGATAGATAGACTGAAGTGATATTACAGTAGAAAAATTATTTCGTACGTGGATTATTGAATAAATTAATAATTGATTGATTGAATGATTGGTAAAAGAGTTCAATTTGCGCATCATTTAAATCTTTTTTTCTTCTTCTTTTCTTAGGAGAGCAGGCCCAATGACAGAATGAGGTCATTTTCCTTTACCAGTGCTGTTACCGACAGTATTCCAACACAAGTATCAAGATACCGTGTTATCGAACCTCCTTTACGGCCCGGGTCACGAAGGGGATTTACTTTGCAAAGTGCTACCCCAACACCCAAAACAGACCAAGAAACTCGTCAAGAATTCAACGATGATTTTTCGATGCCGTCTTCAGAGCGCGCCACAACTTCATGGGATGTCATTAGGAATAGACCGTCATCTGGAAGGAGTCTGTTTGTTGAGACAGTGATAGCTGCTAAAGATAGCAATTATTTAGCAAATAGCAAAAATTTAGCGCGTGAAAGAATGGCAAATTATCAAAGAAGGAAGTTTAAAACAAGATCACCAAGAAGGACAATGTCTGCTCCGGTTAAAATGAGGTCGGCAGTGTTTGTAAATAAAGATAGAAAAGGAGGAGATGAAAAGACAAGCGACAATAAGAAACTACAATGCGACACGGAAGTTGAACCTTTTAATTCTAACGATAACAAACATCCAACTCACTTAAAATTAGACCAAATGGATAGTTTGATGGAAGGAAAACAAGGAACATCCGAAAAAATTAGACCAACATCTGAAGGTAATCTTATTAATAAAAGTAAACTAGATGGATTACATCAACATAAACAAGATAGGCTGTGTTTGTCAAGCGGTTTCAATCCCTCACTCTCCACATCAAGCACAGAAAAGAAAACTTGTTCTTCTCAATATAATTCTAGGTGTTTTGCTGTAGAGAATAAAGCCAAGGACCATGATACTGAGAGGAATGAGGAAAGAAACGATTCATCAAGACAGTCATTAATGAGTTGTAATCAAAAACCTTACGAAGGGTCAAAAAACGCAAACAAATGTAATGAGTTTTTTCCAACCCAGACGTCTAAAACGTCGATTGATGAAGTAGATGCTGACGTCCTTAATCCAGTTCTTTTGAACGGACAGGAAGTTGTTTCCTCAGAAGATGCCGATGAAAATGAATCCTGCCTTAAAAATAAAGAAGAACGATGCGCATGCGTGGCCGAGTCCGCAGTACAAGGGACCGGCGGTAAAACGTACCTGTCTGTTCCTGGTAAGACGTCACGCATGTCGAATCGTCGTCATTCCTCTGATGATTGTGAAATAAACAAAGTAAGATTCCATGGCAACCAAGCTAGGAACCAGTGTGTAAGGAAAGACACTGAGGGAAAGGGACACGTGACTTTGCAGACTGCAAGAAGCAGCATGCTTGACAGGAGAATGTCCCATCCTCCTCGGTTAGCAAGCTTCAAGGTAGATGACAAGCGAAAGAGAAAACCCCTTAAAAATGAGGACGAGGTCGTCTATGCATACGATGCTAGACCCGATAAGTCTTTATCCAAGGGGTACAGAGCCATGCAGATGACTGTGGGGGGTAGACAGGTGAAGCTTAATATTGCAGCTTTTTCTAAAGAATCAGAAGCCATCATGGCTGATAGAGCAAGACTTAACAGTAAACTTAGTTCAATTAGAGGAAAGAATTAAAGAATCTCAGAGATACGGTATAGAATTGAATAGGCTTTTAGTCGAACTTTCCATGCACCGAGCTCATTAAAAACAATGGATATCAGGTGATAATGAGGCCGGATTAAAAGACAAACTGAAACAGAACATGACTATCCATTCCCGAAAGGTCTATAAGGAATGAAAATATAGTAAACATTTATTGTTTTTTCTTCTTCGGGTATTAAAAAATATGTACAACTTAATATTTTTATTTTCACTAACACTAGGATTTGATTTTCGTATTCCTTAGGCCTCGGATTTTCGATAATTTATCTAACTTATTAACATTTAAGATACAGTGCATGTCATAATTCTCAAGTTTTGAGGTCTCTTTGTTGCTCCGGGTTAGCCTCGATTAATTTTGTGTAGAATATTGATGTGTTCAGTGTGAAGGTTCGTGGAATTTCAAAGTGCTTGTATTGTTGAAATTGTGTATTCTTTACTTTACTGTTGGTATTTGTGAATATTTAGACACTGACTCGAGGCTAAGCCTGAGTAAATAAGTCTAAAGTCAAGGGTACATGCATGTTCATCAGTATTTGATTTGTTCAAACATGGTCTGTTCACTAGTGTTCCATAAGATACCAAATAGTGAAGCGATCCAAAACAAATGGCCTCTGCCAAGTCTATCCAAATTCATGTTGGTTTTTTTTCGTATAAAAATGTATATGTAACAGCGCAACTTTTCTTTGGAAATATATTCTATCAAATTTTTTTTTCGTTTCAAATCTATTTACTCGACCAGAACGCTCGGCTCTTCCTTTCCTTTGCCCATAATTTGTACTAAACACTACCACCTAGAACTCCTATATTTTTGAATTCCAGTGTTTGTTGACGATATATTCCAATCATTCCCAGAACTTGTTGAATGTCTATGTCTAAGCTGCGGCCTTTGAACCTCGTGAACGAGGACATTATGTTCATCTTCACATAATGTTACCAAATCTGAACTATATGATGAAGCTTGTTCCGAACCAAAGTTATTCCATTCAAGCTCTTCTCTCGTAACTGGTAAGCTCATAGAACTACTTCCTCGGCTAATTTTTCTCGTCCTCACACGACATCCCGTTATTGCACAGCGACATGTTATGGAAGGCAATACTGGAGCTGAATTCGACCTTGATTTAGATACATCATCCTCTCGATTTCCCTCTCTAGTATAAATTGCCTGCTCGGAATTCGTAGACTGGAAATCTTGTTGGCGTTCTGTCTGTAGTAGGGGAAGACGTTTCCTTCTCTGTAAACCCACAAAATCCACGTCCTTGATTTCTTTAGTTTTCGAGAGGTCTTTCATTAAGCTTTGTTTCTCCATGTGTAACTGGTAATGTCGCATTGATTGTTCCGCCTCGAGCGACTTAATCTGACGCTGAAGTTTCACTTTCTCCGTTACGTTTGTGCGCCGTACCTTCGATACTCTGTTCGAAAAACATGATGGCGTCTCTCTATCGAACACGAAAGACATTTTAAGGTAGAAAAATGTCGTACCAAACCTCATGATGAGGCGATGTACTTCCTTGATAATCTGCCATCTTGCCGTGTTGTTTTCAGTCTCCGCGTTTGTAAAATGATACTGGGTTTATCCGTCATTGTTGCAAAGTTCAACAAATATGGTTTTGTTTTCTGCCTTGTACGTTATGTAATAAGGTTACATTTTGTCATGCATTATTGTATTTCCGTCTGGTTTTAGCGTTACCCTAGCGCGATAGAGCGTTTTAGAGTGATCGATTAGGTAGAGATTCCTGTGATTTTTAAACCTAACCACTATGGTATCATATCATTATCCTTCCTTCCCCCGCGTCCGACTGTCCGTCCGTCCATATACTCATGCATTCGTCCGTCCATCCATCCATCCTATCCATCCCATCCCATCCATCCATCCATCCATCCATCCATCCATCCATCCCATCCCATCCATCCATCCAATCCATCCATCCATCCCATCCCATCCCATCCCATCCCATCCCATCCCATTCATCCATCCATCCTTCCATCCATCCCATCCTATCTCATCCCATCCAGTATATATTATCCATTTATTCCTTTATTGTTTGGGAATACACGCCATCATGCTATCATTATCGTTACTTTCCCTCCGTTCGTCAGTCGATCCATTCATTCATCCCCTCTTATCCTATTATTGCTGTAGACTAATATAATATGTTTTATTATATATTCTGAATTAATGACAATAGAGATGTAAATGTTAATTAACTCTTTATTAATCATTAATGCCTTCAGCTCATGGCATCATCATATCATAAAACTAGTTAATTAGTGCATTAATGGCGGTGGTTCCACTTGGGTTCTTTTGGTGTTACACCGATTTTTACTCTAAATTTTAGTGTTTTGAGTGGAATCTCTCGTTGTTGACATTTCGATATTAGGGACTTTAAGATTCGCAAAATCTACGACGGTGACGTCAACCGCAAGTGTAAATAATTTCTTTTTGGGGTGCTGTTCATTGGAAATTTTATTCAAAACATTGTCAGTAAAGCCAACACATCCACAGGGAATACAGACTTTGAAGGCGCGAAAACCCAAAGTGAAGTTATTTACACTTCCGGTAGACGTAGCTCTAGCTTTAACTAGGTTTTTGGTGACTAACATTATTGAAATAAGTATATATATATGTATATATATTTTATATATTTTTTATATATTTTTTATCATACAGGGCTCCTCTAGATACCAGCTTTTAGCTGGATGGGCTACCTTGTTTAAATAAAGGTTTCGTAACCTATATATCTTATTTTACTATGAATAATTTTTGCTACAAATTTACTGAATTTAGTTTTCTAAAAAAATGATGCAAATGAATAGCACCCTTCACAGTTCCCTGCGCCATCTTGAAAGGTAGCCGTGCCTTTGCATCGAAGCGAGACGAACGGTGAGCTTGCAATGATAGAGACCTTTTTTAACACCTTGGACAATTATTCACATGCGATGCAAAGGCACGGCTACCTTTCAAGATGGCGCAGGGAACTGTGAAGGGGTCTATTATACCTATTTCTACTTGCGGTACTTTTAGAGATTCCCATAAGCGGTTATTTTCTAAATTTTTTGAAACTTTACTGACCGATAATTTTACCAAAACATCCGTTCGGTTATAATCTTGTGAATATCGATTAGCAGAGAAAAAATCATACCCAAAGGCAAGCGACGTGATGTCTATCCATAAACATGGGAGATTATTTGTCGCAGTTAATCCGATTGTCTTTATTGATATATATGTACATTTGAGAAGACAGTGCCTTATGGACCTTAAATAGGCAAAGGGCGCGTTTTTTAAACCCTAGTAGTCTCGTCTTGAAGCGCTTGAATTCGAGGCTACGGGGAATTTTTTTTTTTGTTCCAATCAACATGCATGGACTTTATGATATATGGCTTTTATTCCTACATCCCTTTCGCTCTTCTGGTTTATCTTTCTCTATCTATAGCCATCATTATCGTCTTTATCATTTTCATCGTCGTCCTCATTGTCATCGTCATCGTCATCATCATCGTCATCTTTATTGTCATTGTCATTGTAATCACCATTATCGTCGTCGTCATCGCCATTGTCATCATCACCATCGTCGTCGTCGTCTTCATCATCATCATCATCATTATTTTTATTGTTGTTGTTGTTGTTTGACTTTTCCTACGAGGATTAGATTTATGTCGGCTGGGAATATCTACATTGCTTCCTAAAACTTTTTTCTTACTTTCTTATAGTTTCATTTTGAAAAGATTTCGAAAGGTGATCTTATTTTATAATTGTACTAGTATACTATGTGCGCGAATTAAGCTGGTTACTGCAAATCTTAGAATTTATACTTTCACGTCAGGTACATTAGTGAATTATTCTATAAGACTAGCTAGTGTGTTCATAGCTGGTGGAATAGTTTCCTTCAAAAGAAAATGAACTAAGAGAAGGAATCCCCGTGCCCCATCATGTGCACACTTTGATACTATTTTTAGAATCATTGATGCTATTTTTAACTCGTTACCATGATCGCGCGATAATCATGCTTCTTTTTAGTGCCTCGTTTTAGGACACGAAAAGCGCCATATTTCTCTACGTCCACAACAAAAACACAGGCTTTGTTTACTGAAAGTCTGGAAGCCGTCTACCCTCGAGAAATCAACCAATCAGGTTCTTAGCTCAAAATATCTCCAAGCTAAAAATAGCATCAAACTGTGCACATGACAGTTACAAGGCTATATAGGTAGAATTCCTTCTCTTAGTTCATATTCTCTTGTTTCCTTTACTTGTGGTCATGCAATCTTTTTTACTTGCCTTCTTTGCTATTTCTATCTTTTAAAATTAGTCGATTGCATTTCTTAAAAATTCCAGACTAGCTCGGGTTTTTCTTTTTTGATGGCTTCGGCAAATCTCCAGAACTTCATGGAGTAACTTCAGTCTAGTAGTCTAGATGAACAGCCTTACTTACTTGGGGTCTTGCAATCTTCTCTACTTGTACTCTTTACTATTACAGTATGAGGACTTAGAAACTCCAGTCCAGCTCAGCCGTCCTTTATATGTTCATCAGTAGATATTCTGCAAATCTGCAAAATTTTGGTCTTGAGTTTAAATTATAGCTAGGTTAACAGTTGTCCTTACTTGTAGCCTTGCAATCTTCTATGTTAACTTATAAGTTTTTAACTGAGTATCTACAGTTAGTTGGTATAATTCTTTAAAACTCCAGAATGGTTCCACTTTTGGCTTCTACAAATCTGCAGAACTTTCCTGAGTGTCGTTATAGTCTAGATGTAATTAAGCATCCCTTACTTGTGGTCATGTTAACCTCATTACTTGGCGGCGTCGGCGTCTTGCAGTCCTCTGTACGCGTACCCACACAATCTTGCTTGCTTGAACAATTTCCTATAAACTTCAACTTAATCTTCTCCTCATTTACGCCGTCTTTGGTCGTCAGAAAAAGTGATCGTGTATTGCTGACAGTCGGCGATCTATGGGGCTCGTTCTCCAAACACTTGCAGAAAAGAAGCTTCAATCCAAGCCTAAACCTCCTCATAAATATGAAGTATATCAATGGATTGATGACAGAGTTGGTATATCCAAGAAACTGCACTATCAGATACACATTCGGGATAACGAGGTTTTGCTTTATCAAACCTGTGAAGAGAAACATGAAGAATGGTCCCCAGAAAACTGCAAATGCGACAATCATGGCCACCGATAAGAAGAAGATTTGTTTGTTCCTTAACTTTCTCTTGCGAGCCTCTTGACTGTCTAGCATTTCGACGACAGTTTTGGAGTCTGCATGGAGTTTGTAGATGATGATCGAGTAAAGAAAAATTATCAAGGTAAAAGGAGAAACAAAAAAGATAACGATGAGGAAGGAGGTGAATATGATTAAGGACTTCGTGTTGTCAAATGGCTCTATCCAATCGATCTCACATACGTTGTAGCTTTTGAATGTCGTAGTTCGGTAGACGTAGAAATAAGGTGAGAAAAAAACAGTCACTGAAATCCAGGTCAAGGCGATCATGATTTTACACCTTTTGATGCTGAAGAGTTCAGCATGGGACATAGGCTTCACGATAGCAGCGAACCTATTGATGGCTATAACGACAAGGCTGAAGACTGTGACACCGGGGGATATGTCTATCAGCAATATGAATATCTTGCATGTGGCGTTACCAAATCCACCATGGATTATCCAGATATTTTGCTTTTCTGTCGCAACTTCTACAATCTTTATCGGTAGTGCAAGCAAAGGAATGAACAAGTCAGATATAGCCATGTTGACGATGAAAGCGTTGAAAACAGTTCTCAGGTTTTTGTTGCCACAAACCACGGTAATGACGAGCACGTTACCGATCAAGGACATCACGAGGAGGGTACTGTACATGAAGATCTGGACATTGGTCCCCAGACCTGTATCTACGGTCGTGTCGTTTGTTGTGCTCGACATGTTCACCATTGTAAATTTTTGTCACAGGGCTGTTGAAGTAAAAATTGAACAAATGTAATTTTATTTTACGAAGATATGCAGGGGAGTAATTACTCAGTCTCCCCTGCAAGAGGCCGGCAGCTCATGCTTAAGCTTTAAACGTCAGATCAAGTATGAATTTAGTAGTTTAAAATATGGAGGAAGGAGAACAGAAGAACCGGTGAAAAACCCTCGAAGTAAAGAAGATAACCAACAAGCAACTTTAATCACTTGCTACACACCGAGTACGGGATTCGAACACCGGCCGGTCGCGCGTGCGCGTTGATGAGAGGCGACACCTATACTGATACCATCCGTGCTGCCTAATGTTATATACCTATTTGAAAAGATCGTTGTCGCAACCAAGAGCAACAAGCAACAAACCAAGACCGCAGAGAACGTCGGTACTTTTAATTTTGATCACATTTATTCATGGTTCATGCAAGTAGCTATAGCTCTACACCAGTTATCATCTCAAGCAGTCTTGCTTGGAGCAATTTATAAAGTCAATAAATGAAAATGCACCATGAAAAAACTAATTACAGCTAAAAGTACCTGCGTTCTCTGCGGTCTTGGCTCGTTGCTTGAGGCTTTTGGTGCGACAACGATTTCTGAAATAGGTGTATATTAGGAAGGGAAGACACACTAGAACACCCCTCGTGAGCTTCAGTAAAATATATCTGTAGGTAATGATTGATCCTTTTCTTTAGGCAAACAAATATACAGATAGGCCTTTTGCAAACAATACAAAATCGAATATTTTATAACGATTTGTATGGGGAAATGTGCTGGATGGCAAGCTATGCAATCCAGCACATTTTCCCAAACAAATCCTTATGAAATTTTTAATTTTATATTTAATGCCATTTATCCTATAGTCAAGATTATAAGCTAAAACTTTGCCTTCTTACTAATATTCAGGTGCTCTTTCGATTTATAGTGTTCACTTTGACACAGCGTCTCTTTTTACCGGTGTAGAGTCACGTGACCTGTTGTTGGAAAAGGGCCTATTGCTGCGCTCAGACGATTTCCTAGCATACTTAGCGGATTAGTGAGAGGTGACACACGAAAATCTGGGATTAAATTAAGTGTAGTTGATCTTGTGATCAATTCTTTTTATTAAGCTTCTGCGCCTGCGTCAATGGGCCTGCGAGGAGGGAGGGGGGGGGGGGGGTGGGGATAATCCAATAGCTCAGGAATAAAAAAGTGTAGTTGATTTCAATGATTCGTTTTTATTCCGGCGAAAGAATTAAGACGAGTGCTCTGTCAAATGAGACAAATGTTCTCGTCAAATGAAACTCCTATGAGATAAAGGTCTTAACGCAATATCAGCTAAATGACTAATTGATTGACACAGTCACTTAATCAATGAAATACTTCAAAACGTCACTAAAATCGAGTTGAAAATCACTTAGCTCAAATAGTCAGTGAAAGGCAATCCAATATCTCTTATAACATGGAATGGCTTAAAGGCAAATGTACAAGTAATAGCTAGCTATTAGGGCATTACTATAATTGTGTTCAGTCTCAAAAGTATTCTGTTTTCAACAAATCACCAAGCTATCTTCGTCAGACGCAATTGACTCCATGCACAACGGCTATATTCATATTATATAATAGAGAGCAACTTCTCCCCATTATTATAATTTAGCAATCATAATTAATATTAGAAAATTTAAGGAGATTAAGAGTGAAGGTACTTGAGAGATGTAAAATCTAATAAAGGTGTAATATAATGTCAAAAAAAAAAAAGTTATTTTTGAAAGTCAAAAGAAAAAAATAAGTATTCTGTTTTTAGGTAACGAGATACTTTGGCTACGACTTGAAAGTTTACACTATTTCGACAGCCACACACACTGTACCATGAACAACACTGATAATTCTTTTCCTCAATAAATCTCTTATTTTATTTCAAATTGTATTATATACATAAACTTACTTGTAACATTTATATGTGTGTAAGTAAGCAAAAGTTCAAGTTCAAAAAGATAGGTAAAATATGTTGGTTTAGCTTGGTTTTGACTTGTCAAGAGTCGTTATATTAATTTACCGCGACGACGCGAGCTGCAATTCACTATACAAAGTTAAGAGAAAAATATCAAATGCCCTTGGCGTACATAATTCAACTTACCTATAGAGAAAAAATATCGCTCTGGGATCCTCACGAGTACCCTACATTTCATATTCCGGCTTCGTTTCCGGCGTGGTTGGTCCTTGTATTGCAGTGCGTTAACACATCGGACTAGAATACCGAAGACGTGGGTTTGATTCCCGGCAAGGGCATTTGATATTTTTCTCTTAGGCCCGATTCATACGTCGGGCTTTCATGTGCCGAACCTAATATCCTATTTGGATCGACACAATTACAATAGGATCGACGTTGATTCATACGTCGCACCTAATGTGTTGAGCCAAATACTCTGAGCATGAGTAAACGGTAAAATCAGTCAGCGGAATTTAATGTATGCATTTGAACTTTTGCCGTGCGGCTCGACTGGCGCGGTCGAGCTCAGTACCGTGTCGAACCTAATCCAGTCGTGCCGAACTTAATTGATTCATACGTCGAGCCTTTCATGTGCCAAATAGATACTATTAGGTTCGGCACATGAAAAGCGCTACGTATGGATCGCGCATTACTCTCTCTATTTCATTACACACACCGAACGCATAATTTATTACTACTATACAAAGTTATGAAAAGTTTGTTATATTTACATTAAAAGAGATGTATTGGCTCGGTATTATAGGTAACATGTTGCATAGATTCTCGTTATTCAGTTGCAAAACATTTTTACATCGAAACAGCTCTATATCATTAAGAAGGATGGTAGTGAGATGGTTTATTTCAAACTTAAAGTCATTAATAAAGGACTCTCTCTCTCTCTCTCACACACACACACACACACCAACACGTGTTATCTAGTTTACTATATAGTGAGTTCTAAATTTCCTAAAAGAGCCTATGATTCGATTAAAAGCAGTATACCTGTTGAAATGTAATATCTCTTCTACGTCCTCTTTATACCAGTACACATTCACTGCTGGATCCAACGGAGAACTTTTACGAGCGAGGGAGTTGCAGTTTAATACTACACGCAGAAAAAAACATGAAGATATGCAACACTGACGGTGACGTCAAGCCGCAGTTCAACAACTAATGTCAAGTGCCATCATATCGGCTACAATTACCATAGACTGGGATAATGCACTCTCGATTCACTAAATAGTTTCATATATTTTTGAGACGACAATATTTTGT
Organism: Actinia tenebrosa; assembly: GCF_029948245.1. Taxonomy (NCBI): domain Eukaryota; kingdom Metazoa; phylum Cnidaria; class Anthozoa; order Actiniaria; family Actiniidae; genus Actinia; species Actinia tenebrosa. The sequence continues at coordinate 7,459,296 of NW_028292576.1, read as the reverse complement.
GGTACTGTCGTTTCGAAATTAAGGTTTCTGATTGGCTAACGTGCGACGAAAGCTTGAGCGCGCGTGCGCCAACTTTTTACGCTTGTTGCTTGCGCCATAGCGCGCGCTCGTAAGGAGAATTTCGCTTTTAATCAACGAAAATCGATTCGGTCAGATGGTATTGGGTATTGGCAGAAGTTATGAACTTCTGGTATTGGGCTCCATCGCAACTAGCCATCAATATTTCGTGGTATTGTCGTCTCAAAATCGTAATTAGTTTATATCATAGCAAAAAATATCTAGTTTGAGGCCAACGAAAATATTCAAAAGACCATTTTAGTATTCGACTTAAAAACCATAAACCTTAAAATTCCTAATTTTGAGAGCATCAAGGTTGAATGCTCAACCAATGACTACCTAATTTAAGCTACTGAGCCTTGAAAACACTGATAAGAACTCGACTTTTCTTCTCTAAATATCAAGAGAAGCTAGGTGTGGGGTTGGGGCAGGCCCTCGACTCTGTACTGGCTTTAATTGCAAGATAGTTTGGTTTTGAGCAGATTGGTTCGAATTAAGTTGGTCGTTTTAATTGAAACACCACAATCGAACGAATATTTTGTTTTGATTATGCATAATGAACTCGTTCATAGTTGGCTATATTTATGATTGATGATCGCTTCGCAAGTTCGTTCCGGTCACAGCGACTCAGGTATGCATGCAGTCGCGCGTTCATTACAATTATGGAAGCTACTTTTTGTTTCTAAAATTATCTTTCGCTTGTATTTATGCATCACTGATCTCGTATTGATTATCATCAAATATGTGAACTGGGAATTCAAAAACTGAGCAAGCAATGTCTAGAAGAAGAGTAAAGTACAGTACATGCACCAATCAGTCAGTAACAGTGTCGGGTCCACTATGCATCAAAATTCATTGATCAGCGAGGACTTTAATCAGTAGTCGTTAGCAATGTTAAATAATAGCCAGTGGCTAACAAACCTGTGGCTTAATTTTTGCGAAGGAAGGAAAACGAATGATCCTAGAGAAGAAGAGCCGACTAGGAATTCTGCCCACATGTGATTGGTGGCCTCCAGGGGTCGAACCCATTACCACGTAGGCGAGGAGGCGGTAATAGCGTTAGACATAGAAAAGAAAGGATATTTTGCCGGTGTCATTGTCATTGGTTTGGTATATTTTTTGGATCCTATAGCCCCCCTTGTATTTGGCTTCCAAAGCAAAAGAATATTTGACTGCTGATAATTAAGTCACTGGAGAATTACAGTAAAAACCCGCGTATAAGAAATTAGGATTTTTCAAGTTAGCCTAAACAGGTTCTTATATAAATGGTATTTAGTGTTAAATTAGGCTAACTAGGTTCTTAATTAGGTTCTTAACTTTTGTTCAAGAAATTAAATAAAGTTTCATTTTAAGTTGGATTTTTTTACAGTAACCATGTACAGTTATAGTGTTTATAGCATTATTGTGTACAGACTGTGTTATAGATATATATTTTTGAAAAGATTGATTCTATTTCTTTCTTCTTTTTTAAGAATAAGAACCTGTTTTAGGATTTTAGCCTAAAATGGTTCTTATGTGAAGAGTGCTTAAAAATGAAATTTTAGCCTAACAGGTTCTTAAATTTTAGGTTCTTATACGCGGGTTATTACTGTATATGAAGTACCTAGAAAAGAGATGCGTGGTTATTACAAATTGCCGATATGATTATGTGGGCTACTGAGTCAAATACTATCGTACTCTTATCGTAATGTTTTATCTAGGTAGGATGTATTATAGTAACCATGCTTGACCTGAGGATGTAATACAGTCTAACTGTCGTCTATTAATTGGTATTGATACATATTCTACATACCAAATAACAGAAGATTTGTCTAATTGCGAATAGAGATATCGTCAGTGGAAGCCTTTAAGTGCAAACTACCGTCACTGATGCACCAAGTCGTACGCATAATATAGATCAATCTTTGGGCTTCAATCAACGTTGTTAATTAAAATATACTAAGTCGTTTAATGAAAAAAAAAACAGACTGCAGGGCTCCTCACAGCTCTAGAAACACTTAGGCTTCTGGACGCTCAACTTCTTAAAAACTAAGAGCATCGCGATGCTGCAATACTTTGCCATGTGGGATCCAAGGCTTCCACTTCCCTTGAGTGGCTTCGTTTTTGGTTAAAAAAACTTGAACTTTCTTAAGGTGACTGGCACGTTTTGAACCTCGAGGTAAAACACTCATATTTTGCACGGGACTCTATACTTTTTTTAAAACTTATTCGAAAGAAACTTCTAAAAATCTACGTTTATTAAACTATTTAGTAAAGTTAATTTTTCTAACACACGAAAATATAGATTTTGGTAGGAATTTTTGTTCGACTTTATGGGATTTTTTGAGGGCACTGAAAGGACAAAATATATCAAATAAATGCATTTCTTTGTCTTTTTCACAATATCCAGATTGTAGAATGTTTTCAGTATTTGCGTGCATTTGTGCAATTATAGAATCTGTAAAGAGCTATTATCTTGTGAGTTAAATTTTTTTCTGATCATTTCCGCTGGCGAAATTTTTGCTTCAAAAACGCTCTCGTAGGCATCCATTAAATGCTCTGATTATCTCGAAAACAAGCTCGGGACACCCCATTTGTTTTTTTTTTTTTGCATATTTGAAATCAGCATTAAATTTCAGGTTAAAGAAGTTACAGTTGTCAATTTTGTTTTTATTATTTACTAAAGTAGTCAGCCACCTTAAAAAATAGCTCCGTAAACATCCACTTGGAAGTACTGAAGATTTTTTTTGCTTTAAACCAGGATTATACTTGATAAGTTTCGGTTTTTTCGTAAACTTGAGGCCTTGCGCGTGAATAAACTGTGGGATTTTTAAAGAAAGTTGATTTTTGCAGCAGATGTAATACAGATCTTACATGCCAAATAACAGAAATATTCGTCTGATTGCGAATAGATAGATCGACTCCTAAACTCTGATGCGCAAATGACGAAAAAGCATCATCTCCGGCCGTATAGACATTTTCGACGCGAAGCTTTCGATACCTTTTCTATGAGACGAAAAATCAAATGTTCGTAAAACGGGCAAATGTGAACGTGGTTCTGAGGAGATTTAGGAAGAATGTGAAATCAATACTTGAACGGCCGGGATACCTACATTTTTTACAGCTTATTTTTAAATTGACTGTTGTTTTTTTTCCAGGCGAAATCTTTTGAATGAAATATCCCTCGAATTATCTTTTTTTGTTACCTGTGTGTATATAGTATATTTTTTTCTGTGGCCAGGTCGATTAATATTTATAAGATTTAATATTTGATTAATATAAGTTAAGGAGTCGGCAAAGATCACGAACTTCAAGTTTTATACCCTAAAACAACACAAAGCCAATGTCAGGGCACGGCTAACTCACAGATTGAAATGAAATCTTAGCGTGTTATAGGTTTTGCGGTAGAAGGAAAATGTGGAGAACTGGAAAAACAACCCTTGAATCAAGGGAGACACCTAACAAACTCTACCACATGTGATGCTGAGTCCAGGAATCAAACCCAATTTAGACCCAGGAGAAAAACCCTAGAATCAAGGGAGAGACCTAACAAACTCTACTCACATGTGATGCTGAGTCCAGGAATCAAACCCAATTTAGACCCAGGAGAAAAACCCTCGAATCAAGGGAGAGACCTAACAAAATCTACTCACATGTGATGCTGAATCCAGGAATGAAACCCAATTTAGACCCAGGAGAAAAACCCTTGAATCAAGGGAGAGACCTAACAAACTCTACTCACATGTGATGCTGAGTCAGGAATTAAACCCGAGATCCCAGAGGCGAGATGCGAGTGCAATACTTGATTTAGTTCAGTGACACGTTGAACTTGCATAAAAGAAGAATAAAAGCATAAAATTAAAAATATATATAAATATATCTGATATTATGATGCGTGCGTAAGCTAAATTAATAAAGAAATATTTTAACAACATTTCGGTCAAATTTCATTGCTATATTCACATGGGTATTGGAAAAACTAATAAGATAATTAAAGTAATAAGAAAACAGATAAAGCTCGATAAAGAAAGGGAATAAAATAATCCAATAAATATTAAATGAGGTACATCGGATAAACTATAACAAATATGTCTTTCTATTTAAGAAGAATGATTAATACAACTTTCACATTTAGGCGGATAAATGGCGGTTACAATATTTTGCTACCACGGAAACATAACATCATGCATGTTAAAAATATATAAAAATAATTCTCTTACATATGTATAGACGTGTGGGGGATTATTTTTTCCGATAACGTTTTTATTGTTTTAATGATCCCGTCTTGTGTTTCATTCGGTTCCGCGGGCTTTAAATCTCGATGTGCGGTATGTTACCAAAATTATTGCGTAATTTGAATAGTTAGTTGTTCAATAAAAAATAAACGCCGTACCAAAGGTATAAAAATAGTTAAGAAATATGAGAAAAAACGAACAGTCCAAGCAACTAAACAACGAAACAGACACTGAACAAATAAAGCAACAAGCAGTAGACAGACAAACAGACATAGAAAAAACAAACAAACAGCGAACGAACGAACAAACGAACGAACGAATGAAGGAACGAACCGACCAACCAACCAACCAACAAACAAACAAACAAGCAAATTAACGCGAACGAACCAACAAACACACTAACTCTAAGCATGACCGCCGCTGTAAAGCCATTATATAAAGTCGTGCCTCCCTGACGCGGTTTGGAGACAGGAATACTACAGTAGCAGATCTTCAAGGAGGTCTTTAGCTCTCTTGGAAACATCCAAGAAAGTCCTTCGCTAAAAGGTTTTGAAAGGCGGAAGAACTATAAAAATTCTCATCAAACTTGAACATCAGTTCAGTAGTAAACATCAAAAGGAACTTCCTTGGAAACGAACTTTTATAGCTGCACTCCTTGCATTATGAATTTCTTCGTCTCTTGATGTTTTTGCAAGTATACATGTTTATTGGTTATTAAACTAGTTAGCAACTAGCAAGTGTGCCCTAAGTGATCTTCCAAATCCTAAGGTATACTGTCCTCTCTTTAGTTAGCAAACTACTGCGTCGTGATGCAAGATTCGGACTTTCGCGTGCACTGTTTGGCAAGAATGTTTCGACACAAAAATAACAGACAGCTATTATTTTACTCCGTATACACTTATTTCAATAAAGTTAGTCAACAAAAACCTAGAAAGCTGTGATCGCTGAGAATCAGGGGAAATATTTCATATTCAACAAGTAAAGCTTTCGACACAAACTGCAGCAGTTGAGGATGATCAGAGGAGGTGAACTTGTAACTGGTAGAAGATCTCAAGTCCATCAACAGTTATCAAGCGGTTGAAACATGTAAAATGTATCTACCCATAATCGTTGTCGGTCTCAGCTTTGTAGCTTTTCAGGTGACTAACTTTATTGAAATAAGTGCATGTATTTTGCTAATGGCTATCTTGCATTTTTCCTCGGTCATTAAAGAGGACTTATGAATCTAAATAAATTCTAGAACCGATTAGACATGATAAGCCTACTCAAACATAAGCATGACTTGCTGATCTTGTGTTGAATATTGGAGTATAGAAAAATTGGTTCTAAAATAATTTTAAATACCTTATGAAGCTTCAGCCATTTACTTTGGCTTCCATCCGGTACAACTACACTTCTTCAAAATAATATATCATTGCTCAATATGGCCTTCAAATAAAACTCTCAAAATGGCATTAAATACAGAAAAGAAACGTGCACGTATAGAGCAGTGACGACCTCTAGTGGAAGTTCCGTTAATCAATTCCTGCGCGGCTCAAACAAGGCTGCGTTCATAATGTATGACAGGGGGGGCAGGTGAAATTGATCGAGGGGGGATCGGGAAAATTTTGGTAGGAAAACGGGGGGATGGGCAAATTTTTAAAAGAAAAATGGGGGGGGGGGGGGGATGCACAATTTTTGGAAGAAGCTACAAGCCTTGCTTAGGGGGGATCGTTTTTTTTTTTGTTTTTTTTGTTTTTTTTGTTTTGTTTTTTTGTTTTTTTCATGACTTTAAGGGGGGGTGTTAAGAATCATTCTGGACATTTCGAATTTTCACCTGCCCCCCCCCCTCCCCCCTGCCCCTACCATACATTATGAGCGCAGCCTAACCAAAAGAAAGGAGCCCTAATTAATGCCCACTTTCCTGAACTGAAATATTCAACTGCGCGACGTGCGTTCAATCATGCTCCCGTTCCTAAGATATCTAAATATTTTATTAGATGCGATATTGAAAAAGCGGTATCCTTTACGTTATTATTTTATTATTTTATTATTTATTTTGTTGTTTCGTCGTAATTAAGTTTTGTCTCAAAGACGACACCGATTTGCTCAGATAGATTTGCTTTTCAATATTATACAAAACTTAATGTAATTTTACCTTCAATTACAAATTTATGGCTATACTAGGTTAAATATTTTTGATCTCGAAACTGATCATTCCCAAAAATTAATTTAAATAAATAATATTAGCGGACGTATCTCGATATCAAAAAAAATGTTATACAAACCCCTCATTTGTTTTTAAACTTGTGGATATGCGTAGCGTAGAAACGAGTTAATAGAACGATTTCACACAAGTTAAAATTGAACTTAAAAGATAGTTTATTTAATCAGAGGCTGAACCGAGAAGCAAGAAGAAAAAGTTACAGAGAGCTAGTGGCTCGTGAAGCGTATAAAGAAATAGTGTGCAGTAAAGCAACGTGGTTACACTCTAACGCGTAAAGAATTTGCAGACTAACGTCTATAGGGCCAAATCAAGAAGGGATTTTGAAATTGAAATGAAACGAAATAAAAAGTGATCATTATTTTCCCGTGAAATGCGGAATTCTTTCTTTTAACACACGAAATTGAAATATTAGCACTTTGAAAATAATTGTGTTGCTTGTAGCTCAGCTACCTTGTTTGTACGCCTTCTAAGGCTTCGTCATATGTGAGTAAAAGCAATTATTGGCCACCTAACACCTTCAACAAAGAATAATACCGTATTCCCCGGAAAAGAATGATCACCTTTGGTTTAAGGGCGCATTAAGTTCGAAAAAAGAATTAAAGCAAAAAGGTCTATTCAAACAACGAAATGTTACAAAAATGATCATTTGAATAATAAGTTCTTCATTTCAATTTCACTGTCCCTTCTTGATTTCTGGTGTTCTATTTATCGATGTGGGATGGCATCTGGATTGTTTCCAATACAGTCGGACGCTATAATCGTGCGCACAAGCCTACCAATCTGTGAGAGGACTGGTACTACACAGCCAACTCATATCAGAAATCCGCAATCGATTCATTTGCAAGATAGATGAACAAAAGGGTAAAAAATTGTAAAACCAATCACTCGATCAGAAAATTTACACCTACCTACAAGAACATTATCATACGAAAATAGAACATTAGTGATTTAGTGGTATGGGAATATTATATCAAAAAACAAAAGAAAATCACTGAAGCTGAACTTTTTCTTTCGTCTTTTAATGAATTCCTTTCTCACTAAATTACTAATGTTCTAATATCGTATGACAACGTTCTTGCAAGTAGGTGTATATCGTATGACAACGTTCTTGCAAGTAGGCGTATACTCATATAATAATTTCTAAACAATAGTTATAACTCAAAATAAATACACTTTAATATCCACGGGTTCTCCTTTGAATGGCTATGTTTCAAATTTCATATTACACAAGCAGTTTATAGAACTGAATTAGGATCGTTCACAGAGTCAATTGATTTGAACGATTCTGTCTGATAAACAAGCCTTAGTATAGGTCGCGGGTTCGTTTCCCAGCGAGGTCGGAAATTAATTTTTCCGAATTTAATTCAAAGGGCTTTCGCCCGCACTATAACTTATCTGTATTTCTATATCTTCATGTATTTCATAAGTGCTACGCGGTCCACATATTCTCAAGCCTTAGTATAGTATGCTTGTGCCTCATCTTGAAAGCCTCTTATCAAACGAAAGAAAAACTCTTATAATTAGTTGTTTGGCAATTGCAAGGGTTATCTTTTCTCCATAATGAAACGGGGTAATGATTCTTTCTGAACTTAGCATCACATGACATGTGAGTAGAGCTCTTTAGGCTCTACTGAAATCCGCAAGGCCGAACAAGCTAAAATCTAATTCGATCTGTGAGTTAGCTGTGTTATGTTCGGAGAATCGAAAATTTGACTCCAGAAAAGTTAGTTTTTATTTCAAATTAAAAATACTATGTTCGAGTTTACTAATTTCAACATGCTCTTTTGAAAAATGATAAATTTTTTTAATTTTATTTCTATTTTTTTACTAATTTAAAAAATATAAAGTTTTATAACTTATATTACACTCTACAAAATTACTGGATTCTGATTGGACAAGAGGAGTACAATTATATCCCAAATTGTACTCCGTAGAGTCCCAATTAAGTTGCTCAATTTTTAGGCTTGTTGCAGTGATGGCGTAATTTTGCTATCACAACAAGAAAATTTTTGGTGATTTTTTTCATATTCAAATTTCTATTTTCTCGTGAGCGCATTGCAGGAGACTTTGGGAAAATGAATGCCATCTTTGCTTTATCATAAAACTATTGTTCAAATTAATCTTCCTGCCAAAGAAATTTCGACTAATGAAAATAAAATTAAATGTTTGTAGAAGATATATTTTTTCTATTTTCAATTTACTTTTTTTTGTGACAAATAGCGCAATCTTCTGATGTGTAAAAATAGTTAAATTAATATTTAAGGACGTTTGACATTTTACGGATGGTATCTCAGATTTCTGAATATTGACTTAATTAAACTTGCTTAAACTAACGAGAAACTAATAAAATATTAATAGAAATTATGTTATAACGTCCCAAAATGATTTTTTTTTTTTTTTTTTTTTTTCTTTTTCAAGGAACGAGTGACATCTTAAGGATAGAATTCATATTTCTGACAGAAACATAATTAGGGAAACATGGGGAAATGTAAAAATGGTTGGCCAAAATAGGAGCACCTCCTACAAATTAAAACTAATGTTAGTAAGAAGATTTGGAATTGATCGCGCCTGATAACTAAACCTATTAGAAACTTTTCATTTCCTCATTCCTAACCCCCGAAACATTAGCGATAGTTTCCAAAGACACTATAAATGTTTAACCCATTACTATTGTTTATTACTGAAAGATAGTATAGATAGATAGGTAGATAGAAAGATAGATAGGTCGTGGAAAATCTTAGCAACAGCGCCAAGCCCAATTTTACTGACGTACTCTATCAAGGCTATACTTTACTTTTTTGCACAAGGATATTTCAATAGTAAGCTTTCTCAAGGAAAAAAATAAATGATTCAAACGAAGGAGAAGAAAAGAAAAATGGCATATGTCTTGAACGTTTTCGAACTGATTCCAATGGCAAGAAGGAAGGAAGGAAGGAAGGAAGAAAGAAAGAAAGAAAGAAAGGGAAAAAAAGAAAGGAAGAAACGAAGGAAGAAACGAAGGAAGAGAGAGAGAGAGAGAGAGAGAGAGAGAGAGAGAGAGAGAGAGAGAGAGAGAGAGAGAGAGAGAGAGAGAAATTTTAGAAAGCCCTTTAAGGCAAAAAAGCGCATTTTAATGTCATGCATACGAAGAAACACCTGTTTTCGTAAAGCTGTATTTGACTTAAGACGGGTGTGTATTTTCAATGCTTTAGTGGCTTATCAATCTGACGTTTTAGGATTTCCCCCGGGATAATGCTACCTAGGTAAGCCATCATTGAAACCAATATATCTCCTGTGACTAATTGAATTTAAGTAATTCCTTTTGATATCAAAATTTTATGAGAACAACAAAATGTGCCAAAAGTGAAACATATCGAAAATTAAAAATTTTCTGGGGCAATTGAATTCGGTTGCAACTGAGAATACAACATAAAGAATAACGAGTTTAAACAATTCGACTATTTAACATATCTTTTTGGGGGAACTTCGGTAGCAAGTAAGATTAATATTCAACTGAAGTCATGCAAAAACGGTCTTAGTAATAGTAAATTAAGTATTTTTAAAGCAATTGCAACAACGTTTAGTAGTAGTAGATATATTTCAGCAATCCAGCTGCAATCATCAGGAATAAAAACTAACAAAGTAAACAACGAAATTAACGATCTCACTATGAAACAATACCAAAAAGTGCAAAAAATAATTGAAATATTTAAGCCTACCTGTGAGTGAGCGCTGCTTCTTTGTTAACGATCAACGGGAAAATGGATCTAACACTCTTTATGTAAAATATATATGCAGGTTTAGAAGTGCTAATTAGTATATATATAGACTTAGAGGGCACCAGTTACTAGTCAGTCCCTGATTGGTCCGTTCGGCACCTGACGTACTGACGTCACGTCTTGCTGGATTCTAACAAGACAAATAAAGACGCGGAAGTCTTCAGTATTAGGGGAAAATAGAAATTTTAACACACTTTGACTAGAATATATACAGGTTCAAACGAAAAGTTACTTAGTATATATATAGCCCTAGATGACACCAGTTTAAGTGCTGATTGCAAGCCAGTCTCTGATTGGCACATTTGACACCTGGAGTAAAGTCCCGTCAAGTCACAAGAAAACGAATATCTTGATCGTTAGGAAAAAATAGTCATTTCATTGTGGCATCTAGAATCAAATTTCTAATGAGCTCTTTAGCTCTGTTATCAATGTGATTTAGCTTTGATATAAGATGGAAATCTATGGTGTTGTAGTTGCGCACATTCTACATTCTACTCCTGAACTCCGCATCTCATGTGAAGAGATGTTGTAGGCTATCTTTCTCAATTCGAGAGGTTTTGTCTGGGTTCTCGGGTTTTTCTCCCACCTTGAAAACGAACACGCTATATTGCAATTCGATCTGTTTGTTATTCGTACCCTTATTTACATCTGAGCGGAGATCTAAAGGTTTCTATTTTAGGGTTCAATTTGCGAGTTAGAAGTTTTCTGACTTAAACCAGCCCAGAGGTTGTTTCCGGGTTCGATATGTGAGTTAGCCATGTCCTAATTTGAACAGCCTAGAGGTAGTTTCAGGATAATCGAAAACGGGAATTGAAGGAAAAATTTAAGTCAGCCAAGCCAGAGTTAAATTCGGGCTGCGCGTAGGCTGTCGCCAACGCTTCACTAACCTGCAACCTTTGTCATTCCTCTTGACATTACTGGCAATTAAAGATTTAAAAATGTCAAAATAGAAAAAGAATAAGATGCCAAAGTGAAGATGTTTTTGACAGATATGATAAATGCACCTAAAACTATGTTTAAGTAGCAACCGGCTGCGTTTAATTAGCGAGTGAGTGCCAAGCCGCTGTTTAAACTGACCTGACTAAGAATAATAGGCAACAAATTAATGAAACTTAATGAAACGCGATTGGGAAAAAATAGTTTAAATTCAGTTTCATCAAACGCTGTGTTTTGAAATTCTTGGTATTGTAATTCTCTTTTTATATAATTATGAAAGGTTAAAAAAGACTTAACGAAAACAAACGGAGTTTGTAAAGATTTTTGGGATTATAATATTGATGGTTCAAGGCGGATTTAGAATATTTCCAGGGGGGTGCCGATTCGTAATACATATGAAAATATGAAACGGATGAAGCAAAAAAAGGAAGCAAGATTCCCCTGATTTCGCTAATGCAGATCAGTTGAAATTACCTTGATTAAGCTAGTACTCAAAATGCTTGAAGATCTAAGTAGATTTGACTAAGAAGCAGCTACCCTACATTTCATATTCTGGCTGCGTTCCCAGCGTGGTTGGTCCTTGTAGTGTAGTGGTTAACACATCGGACTAGAATTACCGAAGACGTGGGTTCGAATCCTGCCAAGGGCATTTGATATTTTTCTCTTATTCTCTCTACTTCATTATATACACACCGAACGCATAATTTATTATTACTATACTATGTCTATTCTTTGCGTACATATTTACGGTGTTCAACTTATCTATAGAGAAAAAATATCGCTCTGGGATCCTCACGAATACCCTACATTTCATATTCTGGCTGCGTTCCCAGCGTGGTTGGTCCTTGTAGTGTAGTGGTTAACACATCGGACTAGAATTACCGAAGACGTGGGTTCGAATCCTGCCAAGGGCATTTGATATTTTTCTCTTATTCTCTCTAAGAACAAGCTATAGAGTTGAAGTTGTAGAATCTATTAAAAACAAATATCAACAAATATTTGTCACCTCTAATTTTACAGTAAAACCAAGAGGAAATAAACCCCATCATGAGCACTCTTTCATGCTATTTTTAGAATCATTGATGCTATTTTTAGAATCAACCATTTGATCGTTTATTTTAATGCGTGCGCATAATGCGCACGCTCTACCCTGTTTACTCATGTTTTCTTTTGTTTTTTAAAAAAAACGTGAGAAAACCTCTTTCAGGAAAACAAACGATGGCAAATGTGATTCTAAAAATAGCGTCAAACGGTGCCTTCGATGGTTACAACCATGAATATATATATACACCAGAGATTACTTCTCTTATAATTAGTTCATTTGCTCTTGGTTATTGTCTCATTATACTTAAAGGTCTTGTAATAATACTAAAATCACTTGGTATATGATCATCACAGTACAATATTGCGTGACCTAGCTACCCTTCCCTCCCCTCCCTCCCCTACTCATCTCGACCACTTTTCGTGGGCTTCAAAATGTGATAAAACCACCCTAAAACCGTTATTGCGAATTTCCCAAAACGATTTACAATTTCAATTGTGCACACCCTTTTTTTAACTCTCTATTCAGTGTCCTAATAATATAATGATATCAAGAGACCATCCTAGATTCTTCATAGTCTGATTGATAACCAACAAGCTTAAGGGCAGCTGCCACCTTTTCTATTTTATAAAAAATAGCCATCTTATCTATAGTTAATCTAGTTTTACAAGCATTTTTTTCTGTCATCCACTTTATCCACTTGTGGTTGATTTGTGAACAGGAAGCAAATATTGTAATGTCCTCTAAAAGGGGCGCCATGATGACCAGAAGTATTAAACTTCAAATTTCGGCGATACCTCAAAACAACCTTTAGGCTAATCTAAGTCAGGGCATACATAACTCGCAGATTAACATCCCTGAAACAATCTCTGGGCTGATCTAAATCAGGGTATGCCTAACTCACAGTTGTAAAGAGAAAATCAATCTAAAAGAAAAACTATTAGGTAAAACATTTTTGAAAAAGGAACTTATTCGCTTGACCTTCTTTTAATACCAACCGCAAATAAAACTTCCCTCATTTTAATGGTTTGTCAATAGACGAAAATACATGTCATACTTTTATGAAACAAACCTGTTTTGATCTTAAGAAATTGCTTACTATCAATCACCTGACTTTTTGGAGTTGACTGGGGGACAAACAAGCGGTTGACTGAGGGGCAACTAGCGGATGTTAAGTTAAAACATGTCAAAATAAGTACTCAAACTATTGTATTTTGACTATTTCTACGACATGAAACCAGAAAACAAGAGATCAAAAAACCTTCAAGATTCTACATTCCTTTAAAAATGCAGCTATCCGGAAGTGACGTCTATTGATAGCAACCTATTTACCATTTTCCATACATCGGTTCACTGGCCAAACACAAAGCGCTCAAGCGAGGCGCCAAGGTACTTTCAAACCATTATTCAAATTTGAACCTTGCAACCTCGACTGAATGCTTTGTGTTTAAGTAGTAAACCGATGGAAAATGGTAAATTCGGTTTCGCTAGAGCGAGTCTTGGGAGTAAGTGCTTTGAATTTTGAATGACTTGTTATACACTTATTTCAATAAAGTTAATCACCTGAAAAGCTATAAAGCTGAGGCCGACAAGGATTATGGGTAGATTCATTTTACACGTTCAATCGCTTGATAACTGTTTATGGACTTACGAATCTTTTAACGGTTACAGTCTCACCTCTTCTGAGCAGTCATCGAGCTGCAGTTTGTACTTAATAAAGCTTTGTATATATATGCTTTTTTGATATGCAAAGTTTCCCACGATGCTCAGTGATCTCAGCTTTCTAGGTTTTTGGTGACTAACTTTATTGAAATAAGTGTATTATCGAAAACATATCATATCTTTAGTTATTTCATTAATCTCTTGAGAATATTCAAATACTCAATCCTACAAAGCACTGAATCAACAATAAAATTAACCGAAAAAAAACTTAAACTCTAATAGTCAAGATTTTTATCACCGATATCCTGAAATCAAGAGCTGTGCTAACATTAAAGGCTAACATTAAAGCCCCTATAATGTAGAGATAACTAGACTGTCTATCTTGATAATATTAAACAGACATTGTATTTGAAATATAAAATAAATGGCTGCGGGCGTTTAATTTTGAGAACGTTTTTTTGGTGTTGTTGTAATGAAGATTTTTCCACCAGCGTCATGTAGCTCAACGCAACGTTTAATTTCACCTTTACACATATCATAAGAGTATACTTCTAAATTTAGAGTAATAAAAGCGACGTTAAAATCTTTTACTTACGTATTCTATTAGGAATATAGTTTTATGTTTGAAAAGTTTCATAACTAAAACCTTGGGGTGGGGTGGGATGGGGAAAAGTTCACTTTTAGGCTCAGATGAAGATCAGTTTCTGCTGAGAGCATTCTTAGCTACTGATAATATTTTCAAATTAAGTGTCTTTTCATCAGATTCAAAATTTTTCTCTTGATTCTCTGGTTTTCCTAACTTAGCTTTCCTTGAACGCTGAATTCTGTCTCTTATATCGCTAGCCAACGCAAGGCTTAGCATTTGTGCCTATCATGACTTACTTTTATAGACCGACTGAATGGACCTTCGTGGAAAAGATATAGCTTGTTGGTAAAGCCCCTAGGTGTTCAACATTTCAGATTCAGCAGAATCGATAAAGCCGTATTTTTTCCTGTTTAAACAGGCTTTAATAACAAATAGCATATAGCAAACAGACCTAATGGGCTCCTTGTCTGAATTTAATGAATATCTTTATCTTTTTCATCTAACTAAGCTAAAAATAACACCGGAGAATCGAAGAAATCGAAGAAAAATAAAAAAAAAACAAATATAAACAGCAACATGAAAAGATTTAAAAAATTATATTTGATAAAACTGAAGAATAAGGGGAAACGTTTTAGCTGTACTCGCGTTTCGGTTGGTCCTTCACCACACAAAAACTATTTTTAATGAAAACTAAGCTTCAGCGTTTGCACTAGTTGAAAGTTGTCTCTTATGTATTTGTTTAATATATTTCGTATTCAGCTCTGTTCGCTAAATTTTCGCTAAACGTTCTTGTTCAATAATATGTTTTCGACAAAAAGGACTGAGAACATTTCTTTGACGGTAATTAACAATTTATCCCCTAATTGTTGAAGATAAGTATCTACTTGAATTTTTTGGCTAAAACAAAAACACTCATGATGAACGCTCTTTAATATTGAGTATATAAACAGCCTTCTTGGTTCATTAGCTACGGCACGTCTAATTTGGTAAATCATCAAAACTCTCAGTTGTATCAAAACGCAGACAAAACTCTTTCATTCTAATAGCTGTTCCAGAGTTCCAGAACGCGTTGCACCATAGGGCTGTTTAACTTATAAACTTGTAATGTGTCTTTTTCACTTCGCTGATAGTGAAAAGTAAAAGATAGAAAGCGAAAAGTCAGACAAAATTCTCATCTAGAATTCGGGAAAACGAATCGAAAAGAATCGCCATTTGCATTTGCTAGATAAAGTGAAATGCTATGAAAACGTGGTCATGTCTGCCGTTTGCGGGAAGGAAAAAAAAAACACTAATCTTTCTAATCTTACTAATCTTTCCACCACCAACCACAAGAGAAATGTTATTGTGTAACTCAGCGCTGGGGCTAGAGATTTTGAAGGCCGGTTTTGTTCCATATTAAGATTTTGAAAGCCGGTTTTGGGCGATGTTAATACGATCAGCGAAAGATCACAACGATTTTGAGTTTTCACAAGCTTTGGCTGCACTTTTTTACTATTTTGTGTGTGTCCTCACATATGCTTTAAATATTTCATATGAGTCTAATATATTTCAAGCTAGGTAAACAACATGCAAAATGAAACATTCAATTCTTCGTTTGCACGTTACCTCATCGCGGCCATATGGATACCATTAACTGATCCAAGATTTCTCATTAGCATTTATTGTTAACGGTACCACAATGGCCGCCATGTTTTTGTCTTTTTACTCTCTTGGGAATGCTTGCAACCATCAATATGCAACAAAACGTTTACCAACCTTTTTTTGAAATAACTGTATATACATATTTCAATATACAAGTTACTAGAGTGCACGCACTAAAACCGTGAACATTAAATAGTACTAATTAGTACTATTTCATGCAGAATCCTTTGTTTTCTATTGTTTAATTATCACTATTTAGTGCTAAAAATTAGTATTTGTTTCACGGATTTAGTGTGAGCACTCTAATGACCAACTTTATTGAAATAGCTGTTTATACCTTAGTAAAGTCGCAAGGTACTGATACAATGCTGAAAACAGGGGAATCCATTTTCGTAGGTAGTGTGGTATATCTACGTTTAATCGACTATAAGCGACGCATGCACAGTGTGCAAAGAAATTCTATATTTTTTTGAGAAGAACAAAAAATTCTTATTGAATTAATCATAATAGACCTCTTTACATTGATCGTCGTGTGGTCCCATTTCAGACCACGTGTCATTCCCTACTATCAAACTCAGAAGTTTAAATAACTGAACATCTTGGTCACATTTGCCACGCAATCTGCAGCTGTATTGGCCGCACCTAACTTTTTTGAAATTTAGTTGGAAAACATGCGAAGCGCAAATGAAAATTTTCAAGCAGCCGAGCAAACGACAATGCATAAAATTGCTTAAAAGTGCAAGACATTAGCGTGATAAAGGTCGTCTGCCAAGAACTAGAAGTGGTGCTGTTATTTGTATAGGAAATCGCACGATCTCGAGTACAATTTGGAAATTAATGGACACGAGTAATGTTTTGAAAGTTCTTGTAATTGCACGAGCCTTTAGGCGAGTGCAATTAAAGAACTTTCAAAACATTACGAGTGTCTATTAATTCCAAATTGTACGAGAAGATCGTGCGATTTTTTGTTTATAGTTCACTCAACAAAATTTCAGTAAAAAATGCGAAGCGACGCCGTTCATCTTTGTCTAGTTGGCGGCCGATTTATATAGTCCATCGCACAACTGAAATGCATAAAAAAGGTTAGTTCTTACGGCTTTGAAATTTTATCTATGTTCTTTAAGTACAAAATGATAGAAAATAATTGTTTTGACATTGTTTTGGCCGTGTTGCGACTTAATTCGGTACTCCTACGGAGTACAATTAACGCTATAATTGTACTCCTCTCGACCAATCAGAGTCGAGTAATTTTGTTGAGTTTACTATAAGTACTTGAATGGAGGATTTTTGCTCGATCATTTGAGCTAATTTGTATAATAATAATAATAATAATAATAATAATAATAACAACAACAATAATAATGATAATATTAATAATAATAATAATATGATATATAATATATATAATAATAATGATAATAATAATGATAATTGTTATTATAATACAATAATAATAATATACAAGCAAAAGAGTTGTAATAATATTTTGCTGTGCAATAAAGGAATAATAATAATAATATTAATAATAATAATAATGATAATAATAATATAAACTTTTAGTAGCTACGGTAGTTTTATGGCAAATTTTTGAGATTATTAAATGTTACAAGAGTAAGCAGGCTAGAAATAGATATTAATTATAGATATACTTTAATTTGGTTGCACCGCGGATGCAAAATAAATATTTTTTAAGACGAAAATTGATTAAAAAAACTTTTGCGGTATAATTTTCAAAGAAACAAAGTATAAAGGATTGTTATTTTCATGATAGGGTATAATTATACTAGCAACTGTATGGTTAGAACATCAAATATTAAATACAACTGCGCCTTTTTGAATTTTTTAGATGAGGGTTTATTTTTTTCGGTAGATGAAGAATAGAACGAAATATATTTGAATGGGCAGCAAGAATATCAAAGATTTAGGGGACATTTTTCCACGTTTAAAATTATCAAAATCTCGCTAAATCCCTATATGGCTAAGTAGACTACTAGTGCTGTAGATTGACCCTAGTAAATTGTGTTGTAACGTCTACGAGTGGCTGAATGGCTAGCTGTTAGGTCTGTTAGGCTTTCTACTAAAATGTTCGCGTATTGCAACGGATTGCTGTCATTCAATCATTCCCAAGAGAATGAAATAACCTAAGACATGGCGGCCATGTTGGATGACAAAACTTTTCGGTGTTAAATTCATCTAACATGGCGGCTGTGAATCGAAAACGATCACTATGAAGGGTATAGACTGTATGATACGATGTTGAATTTATAACAGTACTAACCGATTTGCTGCGGAGATCTAACTCGAGGGCCCGAGAGCTCCGTGTTCGTCCGCTTCTCCCGATTCTCACTGTCATCAAATTATTTGCTCATCTTTTTAATCAATTGAATGAGTAACCGCAAACCAGAATAAATGCGGGCTTCGCGTAGGTCTGGTCTTGTTGGCCTATGTATACTATATTTGTACTCTATCATCTTCAAGAAAAAAGATAGCCCAATTATGGAGTCGACTAGACGAATAGTCAAGGCTATAAAGTTAAATATCGAATTCTTCGATTGCACGATACGTCATCGCGTCTTCTCGGGGGAACGTTTACCATTTAACGGGGGAACGGTGCCATTTAACAAAAGATTTCTTATCAGCATACATTGTTAAGGGCACCACAATAACCTCCTTGCTTTTAACTCTCTGAGGAATGCTTGTAATCCATAAATAGAGATCGATCATGTCTGAAATTCGAACGGAAGCGGAGGATCGATAAGAAGATTGCGAGAGAAACCAACAACTAATGGTAATAATGAGCTACAAGAGAAAAGTCAACAGTTATATCCTACCGGAAAAATCAGTGAACACATAGAAAAGTAGATGAAAATCCATTAATGCCACAAAGTTTATTTATTAGTAAAACTTTTTCCATCAACTAAGATGAACTCGAAGAAAAATGACGGATATCTCTTATACTATGAAGGAAAATAGAAAAGGAAAGGAGGGAAGGAAGGAAGGAAAAAAGGTAAAGATCGGAGGAAAACGAAAGAAAAGGAAAGATGAAACACATGGAGTAAAATAAAAAGTTTAAGGAACAAGAGACAATAGTTTGAAATGAACGTAAACGAAAAGAATAAATAAATGAAAGAAAGACGTGGGAGAGAAAGAGAAAGAAAGAAAAAAAGAAAGAGAGAGAGAAAGAAAGAAAGAAAGAAAGAAAGAAAGAAAGAAGAGAGAAAGAGAGAGAGAGAGATAGAAAGAAAGAAGAATAAAAAACGAAGAATAAAAATGAAATGAAAGTGAAAAATGAAACAAAATAAGGACCATTCATTGCGCCATCAGGCAATTTTTTTTTCAGACTTCAACGCGCCTTCCAAATACCAGGGGTAACCGAGAAACAACCACAAAGTATTAGAAATATACCTGATGGCTAGTGTGTGGCTCGCATCAAAGAATAAGTACTGAAAAAGGCAGTATCAAACCACCTTGGAGCGATCAAACACTCTCTCTCTGGGGGTATCTCGTATTAAAAAAAAGTTCTTGTTTTACGAGGGTAACACAATGAATGGCAGTGGCTAACAACAGTTGATTTTTGTGGAGGGAAGCCAAAACTGGAGAACACACCCGGAGAAAAACCCTCGAAGCACAGGAGAGAACCAACAAACAACCGGCTCTACTCACATGCACATGACACCGAGCCCGGTGAGCGAGCGCGGTCTCACCGCTTCGCCAACCTTGCTTCCCATACATGCGACCGATTGAACACACACAGCTGCTGCGCGATACTTATTTTTCATTATATTTTTCTGTTTATTATCAATACGATAGACGCCGGATTATTAATGATAGAACACGATCTGGTTTGACGTTTCTCAGTCGGAACCTTTAATGACTACATGTGTTTACATTCTGTAGCCAATAGAGTCAATGATCGCTTTGATGTTTCCGGGTAGAAATGAACTTGAATTTTATTTTAATGTTAAAGAATAAAGAAATCAATTACTAATTCGACTTTCTATCATTCTTGATCAATCCATTCATCCATTGAACACTCCATGTATCCAACCACCCATGCAAACTTCCTTCCTTCCTTCTTTCGATCCATCGATCCATCCATCCATCATCCATCCATCCATCCATCCATCCATCCATCCATCCATCCATCCATCCATCCATCCATCCATCCGTCCGTCCATCCACTCAACCATCCATCCATCCATCCATCCATCCATCCATCCATCCATCCATCCATCCATCCATCCATCCATCCATCCATCCATCCATCCATCCATCCATCCATCCATCCATCCATCCTTCCGTCCGTCCGTCCATCCATCCGCTCATCCATCCATCCATCCATCTATCCATCCATCCATCCAGCCACCCACCCACCCACCCACCCACCCACTCACCCACCCACCCACCCACTCACCCACCCACCCATCCATCCATCCATCCATCCATCCATCCATCCATCCATCCATCCATCCACCCACACTTACGTAGTTTCACTAATGTACTGGCTTCTAACCTGCCAAAAAATCGGAAACGATTAGACCCTTTAGCAAGCCAAGGACCATAAAGAGTGTACTGTACTCTTGATAACTAGGTTAAATAAAGTAGTGAACAGTCACTTTCAAAATGCATTCAACATCTAGAAGACTTTTACAGTCCCTATCAAAACCCCATCAAGAGATACTTCAAATACTTCAAAACAATAAAATACCTTATGGATTGCGAAAAGGGTTCTTTTCCGGCCCAAGAGACACATCTCGTTCAAGAAGATTAATTATTCAAAATGATTGTATAAGAGGAGTGGATTTGTGAAATGGTGTTCAGTTCTAATAACGTTGTTTAGTGTTGCTGCTGTTCTTGTCTGTTTCTGTGGTAGTAAGTTAAAGCCGTTGTCCTTGCTACTGTTGTTGTTGTCGTTTTTGCTTGTGTCAATGCTGTCAATGGTTCTGTCGTCTGATTTACATTGTTGTAGCTGTTGCTGTCGAAGCTTCTGTTGTTGCTGCTGCTGATAATGTTAGAGATTTTGTTATTATTCTTGTATGGGAGTCCTTGCTAAACATCATAAACCTAGTCATTTTTAGTAAAGTACATGACCCAATGGTTTTTTAATTGAAATATGATAAGAATGTTTTCTTCAATTTCCTTCATTAATTTACATTTATTTATCCATTCAATGCACTTGTTCATTCACGAAATAATTCCAATCTCCTGAGAATTGGAACCTATTGTTTTGTCCCCAGATTAAGCTGCATTCCAAAGTGCTGCAAGGGGTCTATAGTGAAGACATTCGAACCGTGAACAAACTCAAAAATGAAACATATAAAAGCGTTTTTTTCCACATGTATAAGGAGCTAGTCAGTCCAGAACAGTAATAATGAGAATCATGCATAATTCATATGCATGATCAGAGCAATGTACGTAATAATATTATTCTTTTTCCTCACGTAAAAAAAGCATTCAATGAATTATAAGATAAAACACATTATTTGAAGTACCATGTTTCTCCACTTCACGTTTTTTGTCGCTTTTTTTCGATTCTGCAAAAAGAAAAAAATAATCTAGGCAAATATAGATTTTAAAGAAGATGTGCTGGAAATCTTTTGTAAATGTTTAATTATGAAACTTGCAACCACTGTAAAGAGCACGCTGAGCTACGCGAAAACAAAGTGGGCGAATTTTTCTTTATTTCAAAGTTAATTGAAGAGGATATGCTTTTTCATTTACTGTATTAGTCTTCACAAATTAGTGGGAATCATTCAAATTGTATAGAAAATGTAAAGCAATAGGTTCAAATCAAATGGAAATAAAGTCTGTTATTAGGTCGCCCAAAATGAATACAAAAAATTAATCATAAAAATCATTAAAAAAATCGAAGATTACTATGATATATGCTGGCGTTTTCATCCTTCTATTCATTTCAAAAGAAATGTCAATATTTTCCCCCTGAAAGCTGATTTAATTTACTTAGTATGTCTTGTATTTTACTTTCCAAATAATTTGCACTTGAATTGAATGATCTTTAAGAACTTAATAATTGATCTTTTATGGGAAAGGGAAATCGTTAGGCCTCGGCTAAACGAGGAGACACGGGTTTCCTTGAATGTTTCCAAAGGTGGCAAAACTGTCAGGAAACATTCACGAAATATTGCTTCCTTGCGTCTTTGAAGCATTGAAATGTTTCTGGATCACAGCAGAAACATTTTTTGCGTCCTGGAAGCAAAATTTGTTGCACGCAGCAATGTTTCGCATGTGGCTAAACTGGGAAACATCGAGAAAATATGCGAGCGGTAAACATGTTTTAGGCAAATGCTATCCAAGATAGTGAATTTTACTTTCCTATCGAACTGTATTTTTATTTTACTCAAAAACTTTTGAACTTAAATATAGTTATTGATCTTTAGGAATGTTTTTTTTCCGTAAGTGATCAAAAAAAAACTTGTCAAAATATATCCAAAGAAAAGCACTCGTAAAAATGTCTGTAGGGTGATTGAGGTCTTATCAATATGAAACGCAGTCGCAGGCGCAGTCTTAAGCAGCGCAGGGCTGACCAGAGATTAGTCATGCTGTACAAAATTATAAACAACTTAGTTGATGTAGATCTCTGTAATGAACTGATACCCTTGACAAGAAACTCAAGAAATAATCACAACAGATCCTTTAAAATTCCTCTCGAGAAAAAAACATATATACAATACAGCTTTCTACCATGAACAATAAAACAATGGAACAATCTACCCGCTGAATTAGTCACAGCCCCAAATGTTAATGCATTTAAAAGTGGGGTCTGTAAATTAGAACACTAACTTTGATCCTGACCTACCCGAGCACTTAAGTCTCGAAGAGAGGGCGTGCTTGTAATTTGGTAAATGTAAATGTAAATGAAACTACCTCCAGTACTGTATTCATTTTACTTCTTGTTTACTTATACAAAGTAATTAAAAGCTGCAATTTGCTTTTCAAACGTTTCACACTAAAATGTAATAATCTTTGAGAAATTAACCCATGATACCGGTAAGTTAGAAGAAATCGGAAAGCTTACAGTAATATAGATTGCATGCATCCATCCTTACATCCATCTATCCGTCCATCCATCTATCCATCCGTCTGTCCATATTCCAGAACATTACAATAAATTTTTTAAAAAGGCGCAAATGATCCTGATATTAAAAATAAACATGCATTTTGACACATTTCGTATTTCAATTTCGCATTTTTTATCATGTTAACCGTTAAAAAATAAAAAGAAAAAAAAGAAAAAAACCGCAAACGACTAATATTTATAAATGAAACGTAGTCAAAACAAAAAGATACTAAGGTATGTAAGATTTGATCTTGCTGGTTCTCAAAAGCACGCAGTGATCTGTAGTGTACTCCTGGTTTGAGGGCAATTTAATTAAATGAATGAATTAATGAATGAATGACTTTATTTTTACACACACATTACAAGAGAAATAACATATTATGAATAGCTAGAATTATAAATAGAAATAAGCATTTTAGGCCTAGGGCAAACGTCGAACTTTCCATGCACCGAACTCATTTAAAACAATGGATATCAGGTGATAATGAGGCGACATTCTTTGATGTAATCAAGTTCGGTGCATGGAAAGTTCGACGTCCTAGGCCTTACAGTTAGTATTTACAAATATAGTGTAGATAAGGTGTATGTGGTTACTGAGTTAGTGTCAACTTTTGTTGGAGTCAGCAACCACCTATAGGCTAAGTATCAAAAATTATATTTATAGGCCAAGTATAGAGGGGTGATGATGACTAACTATTATATATTTGAGTAATACAACAAAATGAAATAAGTACGATGTACAGTACCTACTGTGAACGTAATTAAAATTGTAATTGAAATTTCTTAAATCTTTTGTATTATTGAATGATTCGTGATCAATTGCTTACTATCAATCACGTGACTTTTTGGAGTTGACTGGGGGGCAAACAAGCGGTTGGCTGGGGGGCAACTAGCGGATGCTAAGTCAAAACATATCAAAATAAGTCCTCAAACTATTGTATTTGACTATTTTCACGACATCAAACCAGAAAACAAGAGATCAAAACAACCTCCAGGATTCTACAAGCCATCAAAAAAGAGCTATTACCGGAAGTGACGTCTATTGATAGAAACCTATAGACCTCTTCGGCTTGGGGTAATGTTTTCCCATTTCAGACCACGTGTCATTCTCTTGAGAATAAGATTCTTTGTTTGAGTTGTATCCATATTCATGTGTCTTCTCATGTGCAAACCTTAAACAAAGAAATGATACTCTAGGGAATGACATGTGGTCTGAAATGGGAAAACATTACGTCCAAGGTAAAGAGGCCTATTCCTCAGTTTCCATTTCCCTCGAACTTATCTTATAAAATAAAAAAAAACGCTATCTTTTTTTTTCTTTTTCTTTTTCTTCTTTATTTTTTGGTAAACGCGTAATCAATCATACGAATTGTAATGGCAGATAGTCTTTTGGTCCCTCCCTCAACTTGACTGATGCCCTATGATAAAATAGTAAAGCAAGAATAATTCTTGCCCGAAAAATGTTTTTCCCACAAGGATGTTGAAGTATTTTGCGGTGGTAGTGTTATGAGAGAGAAAATTAATGTTTTTACAGACTTAAGCAAGACATCAGTTTTCTAATTACTATTTCTTATCGTATGAAAACAAGATAAAGAACGATCAATTAGCTATATAAAAATATCGATATAAGATTTCAGTAAGGCTACCATCACGCACAAGTTTAGATAATGGTATGCTTTGAATTATGCACAAGTAAACCTCTTAGCTCCTCCCATTAGCATGTGTGCCTCTGGTTACGCCCTACACACTCTTTACCCCTTTGCTTAGTTAGTTTAGCACTGTTCTTTTGAATCTTATGATAGAAATATTCCTCGTAGCCTTTTCTATACATTTATAATATATTCATATATTAACTTTAGTTTAAGCTATGTTTAGTTCTAAGATTTTCACTCGTATTACTCGTTATTAAGATATCATACTTAGGAATTTACTATTTCTTTTAGCCAATCAAGATTCAACGATATTATCAAATTGATTATAGACTGACACATGTCATGAAGTTATTATAAATAGAACTCATGTAATAGCGCAGCGCAGCCGTGACGTCATAAAAACGAAGACAAAGGCGAAATTCGGACAAACAAACTTACAAGTTTACTTTCAGCAAATAATTCTCACAGCCGATCGCAAGTTGATCTTAGTTTGCATGGGTTATTATTGTAACTTTAAGTAAAAATAATAAAATCGGTTCGTATAATCCTCGTAGCAGTTAAACAGAATGCAATGTTTGTCCGAATCTTTAAGCTATTTTTAGAATCAGCGCGCTGCGCTATTAGTTTAAGTCAGAAGAAAGTAGAATAAAGATCCCGGAGCTCGTACCGAGAGCGGTCATCCCATAACAGTAGTATTATATCATTGATTATGGACAGAGTAGTACTTTTACAAAATGAGCTCCATCGATTGCACCGGTTTTTTAATATCGAGCTGTTTTTACGGAAGTGGATCAATATAATTACTATTTTCTTAGATGTGACACTGAAAATATTTTTAATAAGTCTTAGCGCTACTAATCTTTGAGAGAAATAGTCATGGAGTATGATTATATGGAGCTTGCAAGCTCTCGAAACACCTCTGGATCTTTCTACATACAATATAATAATAAATATTGAGCGAAATATAAAAATATAAAATATATTGTATGAAGAGAAAAATCTAGTGCATGAGTTATTTTCCTTTTCCTTTATCTCTTTTTTGCTTTCTTCCTCCCTTTCTTTTCAATTTTTCTTTCTCATTTCTTTATTTTATTTTTTCAATTTTCTTTCTTTTCATTTCATTTTATTTTATTTTATTGAGGATGAGCAGTTTTTCTGTTCATTTTTCTTTTTCTTTTTCTTTTTCTTTCTCATTTCTTTATTATTTTTTTTTCAATTTTCTTTCTTTTCTTTTTCTTTTTCTTTTTCTTTTCTTTTCTTTTCATTTTTCTTTCTTTTCTTTTCTTCTTTTTGCTAAGCAAGATATGAAAAAAATAACTTCATTACCTTATCAGATTAAATTTCTCTTTCTGCCTGTCATTTATAACTCTTGCTTCTTCATTTCATTTTGATAAAATACCTACATTTTAATTATTTATTTTATTTTGCTGAACGAGCAAGAGTTCTAGATATGAATACTATGCGGTAATTGGAAAGGAAATTCATTAGATAAATATAGCTAGCTTCCTTTATTCAAAAGAACGCAAAGAAAAAGCAGCTTTATCAAAGGCGTAAAGTTCTTAAAACAACTTTAAGCAGCTTTACGCTTAGGATAAAAATGCGAAAATCTCGTTTTTTGTACTGTGTTTCATTCAGTATATTTCTTTTTTTTTATTTATTTATTTATTTTTTATGTTAATCAAGATTTGGAA
This sequence comes from Actinia tenebrosa, assembly GCF_029948245.1. Lineage (NCBI taxonomy): Eukaryota > Metazoa > Cnidaria > Anthozoa > Actiniaria > Actiniidae > Actinia > Actinia tenebrosa. Next base: position 7,432,773 of record NW_028292576.1, on the reverse strand, counting down.
AAAATAAACTTCATTATAAACTTTTTTTTATTTTGCTGAACGAGCAAGAGTTCTAGATATGAATACTATGCGGTAATTGGAAAGGAAATTCATTAGATAAATATAGCTAGCTTCCTTTATTCAAAAGAACGCAAAGTAAAAGTAGCTTTATCAAAGGCGCAAAGTTCTTAAAACAACTTTAAGCAGCTTTACGCTTAGGATAAAAATGCGAAAATCTCGTTTTTTGTGCTGTGTTTCATTCAGCATATTTTCTTTTTTTTTTTTTTTTTTTTTTTTTATGTTAATCAAGATTTGGAAAAAATAACTTCATTATCTAATCAGATTAAATTTCTCTTTCTGCCTGCCATTAACTCTTGCTTCTTCATTTCATTTTGATAAAAAACCACCTACATTTTAATTATTTATTTTATTTTGCTGAACGAGCAAGAGTTCTAGATATATGAATCTTTGCGATAATTGAAAAGCCAATTCATTAGAAAATATAGCTAGCTTCCTTTATTCAAAAGAACGCAAAGAAAAAGTAGCTTTATCAAAGGCGCAAATTTCTTAAAGCAACTTTAAGAAGCTTTACGCTAAGAATAAAAATGCGTAAATCTCGTTTTTTGTGCTGTGTTTCATTCAGTATATTTCTTTTTTTCTTCTTCTTTTTTTTCTTTTTTTTTTTTTTTTTTTTTGTTAATCAAGATTTGGAAAAAATAACTTCATTATCTAATCAGATTAAATTTCTCTTTCTGCTTTCCATTAACTCTTGCTTCTTCATTTCATTTTGATAAAAAACCACCTAAATTTGGATTATTTATTTTATTTTGCTGAACGAGCAAGAGTTCTAGATATGAATCTTTGCGATAATTGAAAAGCCAATTCATTAGAAAATATAGCTAGCTTCCTTCATTCAAAAGAACGCAAAGAAAAGGACCAAAATTACTTTTTTTGCATGCATGGGGAAAAAAGCTCTCATTTTTACTTATCGCGCATCAAAGCCTCACTAGAAATTATCGGATTTATACGACAATTAAAAACATAACTTCGTGTTTTGAAAATGCGTTCATGTAAAGCCTTTTTTCTTACCTTTCCTTGGAAGTGACCGTGTGTCTACTTTAGAGATGTCTTTAGCCAACTTGAGTCTAGTGTATTCATACCTTGAGCAAATGAAAATTCTCTCGCCCTCCTCTGAACTCAGGGTCTTTTATTTTTTACAATTTAATTTAAAATCGTTAGCCTATTTAAATTTCTTGGCGTCGTCGATCCTCAATAAAACGATTTGCCTTGCTTTACATTGACACCAATTAACTGACACATTTAATGAACGGAACTCGTGGCGCTTGCTTGGTTATAAAATATATTGGTACGGAGTCGAAGCAATCGCAAAGGACATATGTCATTTAGAATGAATATCCGTGTAATAAACTGTACAACTGTATAAACAGCAGTTTGAAATATCTCATAGAAATATATCTAGTATATAGAGGATATCACTACATGGGCGCGCGGAGATACGAAATTTATCTTCGAGTGTTGAAAAGATCTCTCACGAGTGAGCGTAGCGAACGAGTGAGAGATTTTCAACACGAGAAGGTAAATTTCGTATCTCCAAGCGCCTATGTAACATCTGTTTTATGGATGATTATATGATAAATGAACTTAACATTATAAGTTTAGTCAATATTAATAAAAATATATATTAGAATGGATGTAACAAAATATAACTTTCATTGCACGCATATGGCTTTTTTTTTTTCTTTTTTCTTTTGCCACAGGTTACTTTGATGGAACACTATATATGAGAGAAAATTGTTTTTTTTTCTGAAGACATTTTAGGGAGTTTTCGTGCTTCCTAAACCCACTTGAAAATAAGAAAAGGAATACAAGAATATGTACGTGTAAAGTAATCTTCATTGCGTTGAAATACCTTCGTGTGAGGTAGAGTATTCTTTTTCTTTTCTTTTTTTTTTCTTTTTCCGCGTATATATTTCGTACATACAAATTAACTTTTTGTTCTATTCATATACTTGATCAACATCTCAAAATGAGTTTTTTGTTCCTATATGAGACGTATGGACTCCAACGCGGAGATTTCGGAAGTAGAATGTGTGCGTCATGCTGAAATCAATTGACTCGGCTGCTAGATAGTCGGTCAATTCTGTTCATTATAGAGTGCACTTTAATCTAATAGAGTCTAAATTGATCCCCCCCCCCATGCCGTCCACTGGGTAGTCATGCTATATTCATGCTGTCCAATGCGTGAATTCGTAGGAACATTGTCTTTGCGATTACAATAGAGTATATATGTATATTGCTAGAAACAATTTCTTAGCTAAGTAGTGCTTAATAGTATTGAGTTATCAACTATATAGTTGTCGAATTCCCTTAGGCATGAACCAAACAAAGACGCATAGGTATATTGCTTTTGTTCATTAAATCTTCTTCTGTTTTGTTTTACTGACATATATGACGTGCACTAGCTTTATCAGACCAGTACACTTAAAAGCCGCTAAGAAAAATACCGATTGAACTAAAATCACTTATTAAGCCCAATATATTAAGTAAGGGTTAGATAATGAACGCGAGTGTCGGATGGGATATATAGTCCCTCGCATTAGACAGAAGGCCTTCTATCCAATGCGAGGGACTCATAACCCATAGGAAAAAATATTTCATTTTATTATATTATTATTTTTATATTATATATATTTTATAGAGCACTGACTAAATACTGGACGCTGATTAACTAAATGGGTAGTGTGACCATATTCTAATATTTGTCAGAGCAATGGACTAAAAGGATTCTTGTGTCGAGATCATTTACCTCTTGGAAACACACCAACATTCTTAATTCTATACAGTGAAGGCATGCATTTAAAAATAACCTGTGGAATAAAAAAAATTAAACAACATGTTATAGTAAAATAGCCACAAGAGAAGAAACAATGTTATATGTATGGCTTCATTTTTCGTTCCCCAATAACCAAGATAAGAATACAATGGAATCATGGTCTGGAACACAAGCTTACTGATGATCTGGGTGTGGTCGTACATTGGCTCAACAGAAATCTACTCGCTATCAACACCTGAGTGCAAATTTAACATGGTCTTTGGGAGTACAAGAAAATTGAACAATATTGGAACTGTCGATATTCATATAAATGAGTATACACACTAGATAGGACAGATACATTTAAATACTTACTGAGGAGTAATACTCAATCAAACTTTGACATGGAATGACCATTTCGATTTAAGTAATCAGTCAAAAAAGTCAACTAGAGAATTAGTTTGATAAAACGAGTTAAATATTTATTACCTTGTTCGGCACGTATAACGTTATATAACAGTCTAGTTGCCCCATTGTTCGATTATGGAGACATTGTTTGGGGAGATCAAAAATAATGAAGTTTTAATGAGCTATTTACAAACTTTAAAGAATGAGGCTGCAAAAATAATCTTAAATAAACCAATACAAAGTTCAGCTACTGAAGCTTTAAGCATATTAGGTTTTAATACACTATCAAGACGACGAAAAATTAATCGTCTAGTTACTGTATACAAATGCATTAATGGTGATATTGATTTTAATTTATTAAATAATGCATACGCTTATTTCAATAAAGTTAGTCACCTGAAAAGCTATAAAGCTGAGACCGACAAGGATTATGGGTAGATTCATTTTACACGTTCAACCGCTTGATAACTGTTCATGGACTTGCGAATCTTTTACCGGTTACAGTCTCACCTCTTCTGAGCATCATCGAGCTGCAGTTTGTATTAAAAAAGCTTTGTATATATATGCTTTTTTGATATGAAAAAGTTTCCCATGATACTCAGGGATCTCAGCTTTCTAGGTTTTTGGTGACAAACTTTATTGAAATAAGTGTACAGTGCACTGTATAACAATCGTCATCTTCATTCTTATTATAACACTTGAACCAAAGATAATGTTTAAACTTAGATTATAAGAAAATAACAGTCGATAGTTTCAAGAAATCTCTCAAAAGTATTTATTAGCTTTTTAATCATTTGTATATATCATAAGACTTTTCAGATCACTCTTTTATATTTTATAATTTTACATTTTTCTTATGGTATCTAATTTATCTTTTTATGCATATTTTTGTTTATACATATTTCTTTAATTGTATTATTGTAACATTACTTGTTGTATATTCTTATTTGGAGCCCTACTGAAAACACTTTTAGGCTGCGTTAATAATGTATTGCAGAGGAAGGGGGGGGGGGGGGGGGGGGGAGGGGAGGGGGCAGGTAAAACTGCGGGGGGGGGGGGGGGGGGTTCGGGAAAATTTTGGTTGGAAAAAGGGGGGGATGGGTTAGGGTTTAGGGTTTAGGGTTATCAGAAAAATGGGGGATGCACAATTTTTGGAAGAAGCTACAAGCCTTGCTTAGGGGGGATCGTATTTTTTTGCACGAATTTAAGGGGGGGGGGGGGGGGTGTTAAGGATTATTCTTGACATTTCAAATTTTTACTTGCCCCCCCTCTCCCCTCAACCTCCCCCTCCCCCTCTGCCATACATTATGAACACAGCTATAGTGAGTAGGTTTCCCTTATTGAAGATTATCAACACTAAGGCACTCGAGATCATAATGGATCCTCCTCTGGGGGAAAACAAAGAAGCTTATAAAGACATGAAAAAAGTAAAGAAGTAATCTGATTCAATATTCGTTAAATATTAAATTAATTTTATAAATCTTATTTATTTATCCCGTTCAAAACAAACGCCAAATGTTTGCGTTATTTTGCGTGCGTTAAAGCGTGCCAATGCGTGAGATTCGAATGCTCTCAACACGTGACTCTATAGTGTAACGCATGCGTAGTTCGTCATATTCAACATGTCAACATGGCGGATTCATTCTTTGGATTCAACACTCAGATACCCGTAAGTTTTACACACACTTTAACTCCCTAAAAATGCTCCCTTTTATCTCATACTGCTAGATACATCAATGAACTTTTCTATATTTTACATTCAGTCTTATGAGGACGAGGATTTAGCCGTTGTTGACCCGAGTTTAGCGAATTTGGAAGATGACATCGACCTCTTGAATGATGATACATTTGGAACTGGTGCTTCGGGTAAGACTTGAATTTTTCTCTTCTTTATAGACTTAAATTCAACCTTTTATATACTATTAGGGAACGATGAACTTATTTTCTAAACATTGTTTGTTAAAATTTACTGTACTCGTAGTTAAAAAGGTTTATTTGTTATCATAGAGTTCCACTTGACGAAACCATGAATCTCAGTATAATTTCAGAAGTGATTTCAAATATTTCTCTTTCTTTTGGGAGCTTAAGCTTATTCATTTATGTTTTTTTTTCTCTTGAACACACCACTCTATTTCAGTTTCAATTTCAGTTTTGAATTTTTTCTTGTACAATTTGATCTGCGCACGAAAACCTTTCTTTTGAAGCCTGGAATGATAAACTTTGTTCAACTATTTGACGTCTCTTTTACTATAAAGATTTCGTTGTTATTCCAAACTTCAATTTACTATTTAACGACAAAATTATCCAGTATTTGCTTAATATAATGGAATTGCTAATGGATAATGTTTTCCAAGTATCGGATAGAATGCCTTTTATGCAGTACAGTATCTTATAAAACGAAACAGAATCTTAACTTAATAGCTAAATCCAGCTTTATAAATCTTTTATTTTGTAAAATAAACAAAATAATTAAAACTAGTTATTAAGTATATAGACATCTTTTTGGACACATAAGGTCGTCTTAATATATAAAACTAGTTTGATACATGTAGAGGCTTTGCATCATCATGAGATGGTAGCCATGACAGGGGGAACAACAATAGAGTCTTTTTCCCCCTGGGAAACTGAATCCTTTCTAATGTAAATCAGAATACACCAGAATCAATTGTTCCTGTCCCCTGTCATGGCTGCCATCATGTGATGGTGCAAATCCTCTATACTGTAGTGTTTTAACTCTATTAAACTGTCACCCAGTTAAAATTACAGGTAAAGTTATAGTGTTCAGCTCAGAGGCTACAGTATTTCAAGGTTTCATCAAGTTGATATCACGTAATTGTCGCTATTATTTGTTTGTAGTGGATGATTGGGAAGAAGCCCACCGTAAACTAGCAGGACTAGATCTGCATGGGGAGGACAAACCAGCATGGAATGATGAGCTGTCTATAAAGAAACTCAAGGCAGACGATGATACCAACTTAGAAGAGGAAGAGGTACACTGTATAATAATGTCCAAAATTCTATTAATGATAGTCAGTAATCATTAATAAAGAAATAATTCTACTTTGTTTAGAGAGTATTACACGTACTTGACAGTAATTAAACTGGTAAACAAGTTGTCCTCTTTTAACGCCCCTTAATTACAAAGGAAGCTCCTTCTCCTAAGTTATTTTTACAGTAACACCCTGAGTGTTGGTATAAAGAAAAGAATGATAAAAAAGGGGTTACATCTTTTTCAGGAAATTCTTGAACAGTGTTTGGCTAAACTGGTTGATGAGGATGATTTAGAAGAACCTAATAAAGCCTATGCCGCAACTGGTTATAAGGTATTAAATAGACACATACAATACTGTATGTACTGCGCTATCTCAGGAGTGTTGATTGCAGATTGTAATATTGTCTTTTGTTTTTTGTTGTGGTTTACTGCTGCTGCTGGTGTTGTTGCTCTGGTTGCTGCTGCTACATGTATTTTTTGTTGTTGCTTATGCTATTATTGGTCCTGCTGCTACTGTATTGTAGTTGTTAATGGTGCTGTTGTTGCTGCAGTTGTTGTTAGCTTGCTATTCTCATTTGTTAATACTGCTGCTGTTGCTATTTTTTACCATTGAGTGTTGCTGCTGCAGCAGTTGTTTCGGTTATTGTCATTTTTTGTTGACTATTATGCTATTATTGTTTTGTGATCAGGATATTCCAGCCCCATCAGTAATTTCATCAGCATGGGATGGATCATCTCCTTTGTCTAGCCCAACATCATCAGACTCCCTTCATGACTTGGTAAACAAAATAGCTGCAGGCTTTGTATAATGATTTTGGTATACACCCTTCTCATAATGGTTGACAAGTGCACGAAAACAAGGTCACCCAGTCATTAGTTTACATATAAAAACACATGAAATGCACTTATAGAAGAAAAGTATAGAAATCGGCCCTTCTTTTTGACCTGAATTCCTGCTATCCACCTTTATTTTGAAAGAGCAAAAGCTTAGTCTTGCAAGATGACTGGGTGACCTCGTTTTTGTGTACTCGTCATCCATTATGAGAAGGGTGTATGATCTCATGCGAGTGAGGTTTATCCTCCCTCTTTGCAAAATGAACTCTAACTACAGTAATAGCAGGTTTGCATGATGGTGTCATTGACCTTTGCTACCAGACTCCCCTGCACACTTTCTTTTGTTCAGTTAATTAGCACCAATTATCTTACTATTCTGATGAGGGAGTACAAATTTGAATAAGAAAGAAAATTTGCGAAGCATCTTGGTAATGGGAGTCAAATGATGCCATCATGCAAACGCCCTATTCAAACTTGTTAGAGCTGTGCTCTGGGGTCACACATTAACTGTATAGAAGGTTGCCAATCACCTTCACATGCTTTCAGTTCAACCCCATTGAGCTGTACCACTGCTGTACCTGCAATGGTGATTAGCGATAACAAGTTTTTTTGTACAGGTATAGCGGAGTTTGAACTGAGGTCACCTATTGTTATTAATGTACCAACCAGAAATCTATTGGCTACTGAAACAAAGATATCTTTTGTTTTAATGGTTGGCAAATTTGAATGAGAGAAGATTCCTTAGGTCAATGTTTGTAAAAAGTGATTATCACTATTAACTTCTGTTGACATTTCTTTACTTTAGATAAATCCAGCTACGAATATCTGGGCTTCACCTGACCATTCACAAATTTTCAAGGAAACAGCTAATGCCACTCCAAAGAGTGTTCAGAGTAGTGATAAGAAACCAAACAGGCGACCATACTCACCAGCATTTGAGGTGAGAGGCACGGTAATAAATGCTGAAAGTGTGTTCCGGACACAAACCTTTATCTTACTGTATATAGTTTCCCTCAAATTCAATATTTGGGCCTTAATCTGCAACTTCATAGGTTTTTTTTAGAAAATTGTAGAGTACAGACCAGAAGTTTTTCAGGGTCTCACGCTGGCAATAGTACCTGTGAGAGGGGTCCATGCAGAACCGTAGAAAAACTTTTGTCCTTTACTTTAACAATTAATAGATAATTGTTCATTGATAATTATTCATTGATTATTAGTTTAAAAAAGGTAATTTTATAGATTCTACTATAACAAAGAAAAGAATCAAATCAAATCAACAGAAAATCAAAGTATTGCTGTTGCCCACATCTTTAATAGATGATATTTAAGATCTTGTGGCATTTTCAGGATGACGCCATTATTGAAGCTCTGCCGAAGCCAACTGAAAATCTTCTCCCACCAAGCAGCTTTACAAAGAAAGTTCCCACAACTGCAATTCGACTGGAGGATTTAGAAAAAGAGTTCACAAATGAGAGCCCTCATTCCATGGGCCAGCAAGAAACACCACGCCCTTCAATGATTGGTCGTCCACCCCCAGGTCTGCCCCCACCCCCAATGATGAGGTCACCTCAGGTACTCCATGGGTATCCTCCAATGCGGTTTCCACAACATGCATCTCAAATTTATCCCAGAGCTTCCTCACCTGGACCTGGTTTGGTATGTAATGAAAAATATATTCATTTATTTTATAATTCTAGAGCAGTTTTCGTAAGACTATGAATGAAAAGCTCTGTGCAGTACTGTAGGCTTGCCGTGCTGCGACTTCGATGTTTTCTAGGATTTTAATTGGCTGTTTTTTTTACTTGCCCAATATGATTGGTCTGGCAGTGCTGTGACCCTGGTCTGTCCATGTCTGTCCATGTCTGTCCAATGTTCATGCCATGCTTTGGGTATTTTATATAGGATTTTATATATTTATATATATTTGCATCCGTGCATATTATTATAAATGAGTATGGTAAATGCTTTTAAGCGTTATGTGGAGAAATAAACTATTATTATTATTATTAATATTATTATTATTATTATTATTATTTCATTGGATGGAGACTATATTCTCACACAATGTGATTGTTCTGGAATATGTCTTTCAGTGTCATGACTGCGTTTGGATGTCTGTAAAATCTGCATAACAATTAAACCTCAATGATGTTTCAACGTTACATAAAATTGAAGATTCACAATTTCAATATATTATATTTTATATTATTAGAGGCCATTTCCAAGGACCCCTCAGATGTTCCAGAACCAGCAGATGTACAACAAACAGCCACTTCCACCTGGTATGGGCCACAGGCAAGGTTATCCGGGAACTCCACCACCTCGCATGCAAAACCAATTGTTTGGAAAGATGCGTTCTGATCCTGGTAAGATGATGACTTTGATGCCACCAATGATTGGGATAATAGACCTATCCCAAATTCGCTTGACTGGTCATGAAACAATGGTTTCAAGTCGAGGTTGAACTTGATGAATAAAAGAATCAAGTTCAGTCTCGACTTCAAACCATTGTTTCATGGTCAGTCAAGCGAATTCGGGATAGGTCTATTGATGCATATACATGTATCTTAGTATAGAGTGTGAGGTCACAAAAAAATGAATTTTGACTTTAATCATTACAAATTTTGAAGAGGATCGGTCAAATACATATATTAGCTGAGATATGACCATTTAAGAATATATAATTACCTAATACAGATGACTGTATTTTTGACTTAGTTCAAAACGTTTTAAACTAAGTCAAAAATACAGTGATTTGTTATGGGGTAATTATTCATTCAAACGAAATATATATCTCAGCTGATATTTGTCTATAATTCTCTTCAAATTTAGTTTGTAAATGTCTTTTCTGATTGTCTATTGAAATTGTTAACCAACAATAAGATCAAGCGATGATTAATCTTTGTGATATCATCACTTGATTACTCTATTCTTTCATTCTTTCACAATGTCACATAAGAATAAAATTTTTTTTTACCACTTAAAGATTTAAAAACATAGATTCATCAGGTATTAAAAACCCGACAAACACTATGTTTGACACAGGTATTCGGAAATTTAGTTAAAATACAAATTTAGTTTGTAAATGTCTTTTCTGATTGTCTATTGAAATTGTTAACCAACAATAAGATCAAGCGATGATTAATCTTTGTGATATCATCACTTGATTACTCTATTCTTTCATTCTTTCACAATGTCACATAAGAATAAAATTTTTTTTTACCACTTAAAGATTTAAAAACATAGATTCATCAGGTATTAAAAACCCGACAAACACTATGTTTGACACAGGTATTCGGACTCAAGCAAAGGGGGAAGTGGTGGGGAGGGGGGGGGGGGGGGGAGGGAACGTATGTGAAAAATGATTGAAGAAGAATGATGAGAAAGATATAAATAAATAGCATAAAATAAATAAATATTAAGGCAGTGGGTGATTGGAAAAGTTGAGCGTACGAGAGGTATATGAGAGTATTATGGATATGTATCGTAGATAGGTAGCAATGGTACAGTAAACGATAAAGTACATCGTACAATGTATATTGAGTTAAGAATAAAATTGTTTCGAGTGAAGGCAACGTTACGGAACATGAGCTCATGCGTCGCGGCGGTGTGGTGTCACTTGATTACTCTATTCTTTCATTCTTTCACAATGTCACATAAGAATAAATTTTTTTTTACCACTTAAAGATTAACTTCATATCTTTGTGCCACCATGTAATATCCTCTATATACTGTATGAAAATTTCTTATTCTTTTTTATAGCTCACTTGATGCGTCGACTTGGACTTCCTAATCAACCCAGGTTCTCCACACCACCGAGCAACTATCAAAACCCCAACATGCGTTCTCCTTACCCTGATAACAGATACATGAATCAACGGTACAACAACTACCCTAAACAGCACCAACAACAACAGCAGCAAAACCAGCATCAACCTACAGATCTGGAAAAAAAGATCCACAGTATTTTGACAGCTGATGAGAACTTGAATAATAAGGATCGCTATGCTGGGCTGATGACTAGAAAGGAAAAGGAATGGATTATCAAGATACAATTACTGCAGCTAACCAGCAGCAACCCAAACATGGATGATTATTATTTTCAGGTAAGATAGTTTCTAGCTGAATATGTTTCAGTGTATCCATCTGTGTGTTAGCTGTGCCCTGACTTTGATTAGTGCCGAGGTTGTTTCAGGTTTCAAACTGTGAGTTAGCAATGCCCTGACATTGATCAGCCCAGAGGTTGTTTCAGGGTTCTATCTGTGAGTTAGCAGTGCACTGACTTTGATTGAACAACCATGAGGTTGTTTCAGGGTTTGATCTGTGAGCTAGCCATGCCCTGACTTTGATCAGCCAAGAGGTTGTTTCAGGGTATGGATCAGCAAGTAGACCAACTGTTGGTCAGCTGTTGGTCAGACAAACAGGTGACAAATGGTCGTCAAACGTGCAACAGAGGGTCAACAGACAGTCGACAGGTGATTGTTTCAGTGTGTCAATCCGTGAGTGAGCGGGGCCCCTCTGGATACCAGCCTAGTTGCTGAATGGGCCACCGTGCCTAAATAAAGTTTACCTTAACCTTAACCTGAGCCATGCCAGTGTACATGTACCTTATCCTCCAGTGTTTGTATACCTTATCTTTCATAAAGCGTCTCTTAAAAGTGTAATCACCACCTATGACTCATAAGATGAATTCTGTTAAAAATAGACGCATGAAAGTAGGAAGCGAGCTAAAGAAAGAGCCAAACGAGGAGAAGGTGTAGAATTTCAGTACACTGGAGGACAGACTCAACAAATGGCCTTGCCTCAGTTTGATCGTGAGGAGAGACATTACAAACCATGTGAGTACATATACATTACATAACTTCCTGTGCTCTACTGATAAGTGGAGTGTTTAGTATAGAATTCATGTTAATGTTAGTTTAGTCTGTATACACCTGGTTGCGAGAGCGTTGTCATGCGATGTTGGAGCGTTGGTGATTTGGTGGGGGGGGGGGGGGGGGAGTGCATTGAAGGACAAAAGAAAAGTTCAGCTTCAGTGATCTTCTTTTGTTTTTTGTGTTTTAATGTAACTCCTATCCCGTTGGGTCACTGGTGTTCTATTTTCGTATGGCAACGTTCTTGCAAGTAGGTACATACATAATTTTTATCATTAGCTATATTATTTTATCTATCTATTTTTAGACTTGAGGGCCACAGAGTTATCAGTGTTTTGAACTACTGTTATGTGTTTACCCTCTATAAAATAAAAAATTAAGCCTATTATTATTATTGTTGTTGTTGTTGTTAATTTTAATTAAAAATAGTATTTAATAGTATTTAACAGTATTTAATAGTATTTAATAGTATTTAATAGTATTTAATAGTATTTAATAGTATTTAATAGTATTTAATAGTATTTAATAGTATTTAATAGTATTTAATAGTATTTAATAGTATTTAATAGTATTTAATAGTATTTAATAGTATTTGATAGTATTTGATAGTATTTAATAGTATTTAATAGTATTTGATAGTATTTGATAGTATTTAATAGTATTTAATAGTATTTGATAGTATTTGATAGTATTTGATAGTATTTGATAGTATTTGATAGTATTTGATAGTATTTGATAGTATTTGATAGTATTTGATAGTATTTGATAGTATTTGATAGTATTTGATAGTATTTGATAGTATTTGATAGTATTTGATAGTATTTGATAGTATTTGATAGTATTGATAGTATTTGATAGTATTTGATAGTATTTGATAGTATTTGATAGTATTTGATAGTATTTGATAGTATTTGATAGTATTTGATAGTATTTGATAGTATTTGATAGTATTTGATAGTATTTGATAGTATTTGATAGTATTTGATAGTATTTGATAGTATTTGATAGTATTTGATAGTATTTGATAGTATTTGATAGTATTTGATAGTATTTGATAGTATTTGATAGTATTTGATAGTATTTGATAGTATTTGATAGTATTTGATAGTATTTGATAGTATTTGATAGTATTTGATAGTATTTAATAGTATTTGATAGAATCCCATGACACTATTCAATCTCGCGCGCTGATTGGCTACCGAGAGTGGGTATTTAGCGTGGAATACCATGGTTTGAAAAGCTGAATACCACGATATATAGGGATCCCGCGAGTTGTTGTTGTTGTTCTCGCATTCACCTCAAAATACAAAGATTTTCGTCTGTCACACTATCTTTGTTTTGTTTAGTTTGAAAGTTGCAAAAATTGAGTTCCCAAATTTTAGTATTCAGCTAGACGCTGAGATACAAAAGTTGAGAAAACCATTAACGCTTGCAACAACAGAAATAAAGAGAAAAGTTGCCAATATGGAGGCAGCATCAACTTCATCCTGGAAAGAAAAGACAATAAGCGAAAAAATTGTCAGGGATACCGAGAAAAGTACCGAAAAGTCTGTCTGCCCCAAGTCAACCGATGAAAATTCTACTATTGTCGAGTACACAGATGAAGAAATCCTGGAGTTTAAAGAGAATTTGGTCGCGGCAAACACGAAGAAAAGCACAACTACATCTGTACGCCGTTTTCAGTCATGGTACAGAGAAAAATATAAGAAAGAAGTCGACTTAAACCAGATATCAAAGAAAGAAGCACCTTACCTTTTGAAGCATTTCTTTCTAGAAATACGCCAGACAACCAAAGATAACAAGGGCAAAGAATATGAGCCAGGTTCTCTTCAGACGTATCGCAACGGTCTGCGAAGGTTTTTCCTTGAGCGGCCATGTCCTCCTTCCCCCGACAACTTCGACATCGATAAAGAAGCAGATGTAGAGTTTGAAGAGGTCGCAACAATGCTGTCAATGAAGAAAAAAGATCTCAAGAAGAAAGGCTTAGGGACAAAGCCAAATGCTGCCAGGTCGTTAGAAGAGAATGAAGTCAAGAAAATGTGGTCTTCAGGTGCTTTAGGCTTGCACACTTCAAGATCTCTCCTCCATCTTGTTTGGTGGAATAATGTCACTCATCTGGGAATGAGGGCTTTCCAAGAGCAGTACGACTGTACGATTGATGATTTTACCATCACAGAGTACTTCATAGAGTACAAAGAGCGCCAAACCAAGAACCGCCAAGGAGACGAGAATAGCAGGAAAAGAACAAGAAAGTACAACAATAAAATATGGAGGACCAATGGCGGCGAACGCGATCCATACCGTGCTTTCGTTGAGTACTTGGAGCATCGACCAAAAGGTGAACAAGTCCCAAAAAATCTGTTCTTAAGTCCAATTGACAAGCCAACATCTGAAGTGTGGTATAAAATGTCACCGGTTGGAATAAACACCTTGTCTAAGATGATGAAGAAGATTGCCGACATAGCTTCCCTAGAAGGCAAATGTACGAATTCGTGTGGCCGTAAAACAGCAATCCAAGCCTTGCGATAAGATTTCGACCCGCTTGAAATTTCAGAATTGACTGGCCATGCTAATCCAGAATCGATATCGAGTTACAGCCATAACCCATTGGAAAAACAACGCAAAATGTCCCACAAGCTGGCTGGATTTTCTCCTTGCAGTCAAAGTAGTAGTACGGTCAGTACGTCAGTAGTTGAAAGTTCAAGATCACCAGCAAGAAATACTTTGAATGAAATATCTGCCAATGTAGAAGGTCGTCAGGCGAACCAAACAAGTAAAGCTGCCGAAGCCCCTTATAATGGTCTTGAGTTGAGTGGAGCCGTAAGTGGACTGTTTACCGGAGTCACATTTAACAACTCACCGGTGAATATTTCCATCAATCTACAGGCTGGTGTCCATCGCTAGCTCTTTCTTCATCCAACACTAACTGAGCTACACAACAGTAAAAAAAGAAAAAGAAGAAGAAAAAGGAATTTGCTTATTTTGATTTCATTTAGTCTATTTAGTCTATTTAGTAATTGATTGTGTAATTCAGAGAAAAGTCTTAAAAGTTTTGTGTACTCACCAGTTAGCTTCTTTGTTTTGCATGACATTTTCGCACATTTAGACTGCTGAACTGCCTTAGATTTCGATCAAGACGAGAAAAAGTCATTATTGTTGTAACAGATTAAAGGAAGTATTTCAGCGAAGGAGATTTTTGAGAATAAACAGTTAGTTTTTCCCACAGCAAATATTATTCTGCTCGCCACGAGGTTCAAACCAAAAGATCAAACGCTCACCTTTGAGCAGAATTCCTATTGGTTGGGAGGATGGCATCAGAATGGTTTCCTTCGTGGGCCAAGGTTTTCTTGAACTCGCACGATTTTTTTCTTTTTTCTTCTTTATGTTCGCTTAGATTGAATAGTGTCATGGGATTCAAGGAAAATTCATTGGCTTGACTCGGGAATTCCAAGTTGAATTCACTCGAAAAGGCGATATCGCACTCGTCGCTTCGCGACTCGTGCAATATCGCCTTTTCTCGTGAATTCAACTTGGAATTCCCTCGTCAGCCAATGAATTTTCCTATAGTATTTAATAGTATTTGATAGTATTTGATAGTATTTGATAGTATTTGATAGTATTTGATAGGATTTAATAGGATTTCATAGGATTTAACAGGATTTAACAGGATTTAACAGGATTTAACAGGATTTAACAGGATTTAACAGGATTTAACAGGATTTGATAGGATTTGATAGGATTTGATAGGATTTGATAGGATTTGATAGGATTTGATAGGATTTGATAGGATTTGATAGGATTTGATAGGATTTGATAGGATTTGATAGGATTTGATAGGATTTGATAGGATTTGATAGGATTTGATAGGATTTGATAGGATTTGATAGGATTTGATAGGATTTGATAGGATTTGATAGGATTTGATAGGATTTGATAGGATTTGATAGGATTTGATAGGATTTGATAGGATTTGATAGGATTTGATAGGATTTGATAGTATTTGATAGTATTTGATAGTATTTGATAGTATTTGATAGTATTTGATAGTATTTGATAGTATTTGATAGTATTTGATAGTATTTGATAGTATTTGATAGTATTTGATAGTATTTGATAGTATTTGATAGTATTTGATAGTATTTGATAGTATTTGATAGTATTTGATAGTATTTGATAGTATTTGATAGTATTTGATAGTATTTGATAGTATTTGATAGTATTTGATAGTATTTGATAGTATTTGATAGTATTTGATAGTATTTGATAGTATTTGATAGTATTTAAAAGTATTTAAAAATGGTAATTCTTCCCTTATTACAGACTCATTTACTCAGGGTTAGCTTCATTTCAGCAATAAAATATTCACAAATTATTACCAACAGTTAAGTAAAAAATGCACAATCCAACAATACAAACACTTACTTAAAAATTTCATGGACCTTCACTGGAACGTGAATTTTTTGCACAAAATCAAGACTAATACTGAGCAATAGAGAATTGAAAACTGGAGTATAAATTAAAATGATTCAGACAGCTACATTGGTGTAGGGATTGGAAACAAATGAGGAGGAGGATTGCTTCATTTGTACCACGCTCAATAAATCCCATAACGGCCTGCTGTACCTCCATCATGATCCTTTATATTGTCAACCCAGGAAAGCTAGACTTAAATTTCATCCATGCACAATAATTATTATTTATTATTATTATTTTTCACTATTTTTTCAGTGGATTTCCAGAATACCTTGGGTAAAGTATCAGCATCACACATATCTCATCCGCGAGAAATGGTCCAAGTACCCAATAATTACAAAGATTTGGACCAGGTAAAGTAACAGTAATTATAGGGCAAATGTATTATGACAGTAACAGCAATGCTCATTGCTGGAGCTGAGCCGTGACCATGACGGTACTGCGTGTGATGGTTCTGATTACATAAAATAGTAACCTCATGTCTATACTGCTTGGTTGGTTTAAGTGGAATGCCTACCATCATCGGGCTGGAAATTCGTTTGTTAATACTGTAGTAAGAACAGAGTAGGAAACTTTCAATTGACTTGACAAATGGTACACACATCTACCAGAATAAGCAAAAAGAGTGGGAAATGTGAATTACATGTACCTCTATCTGAATGTTAAGTTTTACAAAAACTTTCTGATTGGGTTGACACATACCATTTGTGTGGCAACAGGAATTTCAGGGTTTTTTTCAGGGAAAAGGTATATAAGCACCCCTGTTATCCTTATTTGTTTGTTTGTTTGTTTGGTTGGTCGGTTGTTTGGTTGGTTAAGAAGTCTGAAGCGAGATGACGTTTTACCCCCGACTCTATACCATAATAGTTTTTAAAATTCTTCCATATTAAAATTTTTGATTCCTTACAGAATACAGGAACAATAGTCATAATTAAAGAACAAAAGCAATGTGAAAAGGATTATGGTCTATAGACAGGGGTAAAACGTCATCTCGCTTCAAGCTTATTGATTGGTTATTTGGTGAGGTGGTCATTAATTTATTGATCCATTTATTTCTTGGCTGGTGGACTGGTTGATCGGCCAGTATTTTCTACCCTAACTAGCTTCATTTCTTAACTCTGTTACTGATTCATTGACGTACCCCTTTTTTTTCCCCTTTTCCCCCCTTTTTAAGGAAAAAGGAACCCAAGGTTCTTCAATTAAAGAGACAAGACGTCGCCGCCGGATCATGATAGTCATAGAGAAAGTATGTACATCATGTACATTAAATTAACGATATAATCTAAAAAATATCTAATGGGTTAAAGGATGGCTTAATGCCTAACAGGCCTTGCGAATCGAATTAGAATTTAGAAGTTGATTTTTGTGGAGGGAGGAAAAACCAGAGAAATCAGAGGAAAAACCCTTGAGCACAGGAGAGAACTAACAAACAACTTGCTGCTCACATACGAGACCGGGGGAGCTTGAACCCGGGTCGCATTGGTGAGAGGGGGTGCATCACCGTGTTACCCAAATGCACATAATGCACAGACTGAGGAGCAGCATCTTGAGTTACATGGGCTGCAGAAACACAGAAAACATTGCTTAGCATTCTAATAAGATTTCATTCTCTTTTTTTTTCTAGGCATATGATATTCAACTCCAACTTGATGATCTTGATAGCAAGCTCCTAGAGTCTCCTGCTGAGCAAAGGTGAGAGGGGTTACTCTTTCAGGGGTTGGGGGAGAATCAGAGAAAAATCCTCAAAGTGGAGAATAATACATTAAACAAACACATGCATGCATGCAGTTTAGTTTGCAGTCCTAAACTAATGTATACTGTAGCAATGAGAGCCAGTACTGCAACAGCGCATGAATTACTGTAACTTGTTTGAAGTTTGTTTTTGAGGTCAGGGTTTTTATTAAGTTTTGAAATAATAGGAGAACATCATGGAATGCTTTTACAGTGTGAATCTAAAAACCGTGGGAACCTAGAAATATTTCAAGAATGTTCAATAGCCAATCAGAAGCGTTATTGTTATCTTTCCGTTATCTTGTGGTTAGAAAATCAATTCTAATTGGCCAAAGAAGAATAGAACATTTCTAGAATATTTCTAGGTGCCAACAGTTTTTTGATTCGCACTGTAAGTCCAGGGGACAAAGTGAACATTTATCAAATTACTAAGCTATTATTGTTACTTTTGATGAAAACCGTGTGAGGTGGTAGCAACATTTTGCGCAGACATGGGTGGGGGAAGGGGGTAACTTTTGCATTATCATTCTAATATAGTCAAGGGGAAATATTTTGAATATTTCATTAATTGTTTTCCAGTAATAGTATAATGGAGGCAAAGCAGGATAAGGTAGACAAACTTTTCCAGTTACTGAAGTTGAACGCACAAGACGAGTTGTCCAATAAGTAAGTATTTTTTAGATTCAACTGAGCCTCTATCTACGTACACCAAATATAAAAAATCACTGTTGTGTTCAAAATAATAAAACATGGATTCAGGCAAGATTTACTTCAAGGCTGGTAACAACGTTCATGACGAGGATCCTGCAAAATTGGGCTGGAAAAAGAAAATTAAAAAAAATGGCCAGAATTTTTTTTTTTTTTTTTTGGCAGGACAGATCATTCTGGTGGACCAAAACTTTCCCTGCCATATTATTTTCCATTTGGCTGTTCAAAATTTCTTGAGCCTGCCGCCAGTAATAAAACTTGGCCTGCCCTTTTGGCTGCTATTTCGAGCCCTAAAGTTGACCAATCAATCCAACCTATCGTCATACTAACTGCATATCTCATTTTGACAGTGATGCAGAGTTAATCATTCAAGTGATGTCTGTTCGCAAAGGAAAAGTCCTTATCAGTCGACTACTACATTACTTCAAACAGGTATTGATCAAGCGTTGTTCTCTCTCTCATGCTATGAGGGTTTTATCCGGGTTTTCAGGTTTCCTCCCGTCTTAAAACTCAACATCGTATACGGCGAGTCGAGCGTTGTGTGCATAGTATATTGAACGTAGTGGTAGTTTGTGAGTGAAAAGAGTCCCCGATTAGTGCGAAAGCGCTAGAACGACTAGACACTCAAATGAAGATATGGATCAAATCAGAAAATATAAATGCAGGTCCGTCGCTATTGTTGGTTTGTTGGTACGAAGGACACGCCGTCCAATCTCGTACCCAGAGCCTGCGTTTCTTCTGGCCTGCGGCGAAGAACGAGGGCTCTGGCATAATCCATATTTTGGCGCATGCGCAATTTTCGGAAAGTGAGATATAAACGGTCAAAATAAGCAAATTTGGTGGTTGGTGGCTGGATAAACGTTCTAGGATCTTTCTCCACCGTTTTACCTCAGTCTCTTATCGTCCTCTTACGACGTACATGTATTTACGCTACAGGCCCAGGCAGAAGCTATTTTGCAGTCAATTTGTAGAAACATTGTCATGGTGATAAAGAAAGACAACCAAGATGAGGTATGGCCTTTTTTAGACCTTTTCCGAAGGATCAAGCAAATATAGTGGATTGAATTGTTTAAAGATCGATTATTTTCCGGCTTTATACCGTTGGTTCCCTCATTTCATTCGTTTTGGATATTATAATTTAATTACCGAGCGAGATGCCACCTATGAGGAATAGACCCTTTTCGAGTTCCAAATTACCGCTGTGTTTCTTGATTGCGGACTCATTTACTTATCTTCGATTTTGTGAAGAATAATCACGTTTTCCAGTCAAGGTCCGTCAAGTTTTAAAGTGTTCGTATTGTTGAACTTGTGCATTCTTTACTTTACCGTTGGTGTTTGCGAGTAATTAGACGTTGATTCGAGGCTAAGCCTGAGTAAATGAGTCTGTAATCAAGAAACACAGCGGTAATTTGGAACTCGAAAAGGGTCTTTTGAAATCTGTGGAAATCGAGTGTGGCCGGTAGCTACAGCTGTAGAGTACGTTCGCCTCTCACTTGTGGGGTCTCAGAATCGGTTCCTAGACTCGACATCACATGTGAGTAGAGTTTTTAGGTATCTCCCTTGATTAGACGGGTTTTTTACTTTCCGGTTCTTCTCCCTAAAAACCTATTACGCTAAATTCCATTTCGATCTGTGAGTTAGTGGCGTGCCCTGATTTAGATCAGCCCATAGGTTGCTTCAGGGTTCAATCTGTGAGTTATCGGCGTGCCCTGACTTAGATCAGCCCAGAGGTTGCTTCAGGGTTCAATCTGCGAGTTAACGGCGTTCCCTGACTTAGATCAGCCCAGAGGTTGCTTCAGGGTTCTATCTGTGACTTAGCCATGCCCTGACTTAGATCAGCCCAGAGGTTGCTTCAGGGTTCAATCTGTGAGTTAGCCATGCCCTGACTTAGATCAGCCCAGAGGTTGTTTCAGGGTTCTATCTGTGAGTTAGCCATGCCCTGATTTAGATCAGCCCATAGGTTGCTTCAGGGTTCAATCTGTGAGTTATCGGCGTGCCCTGACTTAGATCAGCCCAGAGGTTGCTTCAGGGTTCAATCTGCGAGTTAACGGCGTTCCCTGACTTAGATCAGCCCAGAGGTTGCTTCAGGGTTCTATCTGTGAGTTAGCCATGCCCTGACTTAGATCAGCCCAGAGGTTGCTTCAGGGTTCAATCTGTGAGTTAGCCATGCCCTGACTTAGATCAGCCCAGAGGTTGTTTCAGGGTTCAATCTGTGAGTTAGCCATGCCCTGACTTAGATCAGCCCAGAGGTTGTTTCAGGGTTCAATCTGTGAGTTAGCCGTGCCCTGACTTAGATCAGCCCAGAGATTGTTTCAGGGTTCAATCTGTGAGTTAGCCTTGCCCTGACTTAGATCAGCCCAGAGGTTGCTTCAGGGTTCAATCTGTGAGTTAGCCATGCCCTGACTTAGATCAACCCAGAGGTTGTTTCAGGGTTCTATCTGTGAGTTAGCCATGCCCTGACTTAGATCAGCCCAGAGGTTGTTTCAGGGTTCGATCTGTGAGTTAGCCGTGCCCTGACTTAGATCAGCCCAGAGGTTGCTTCAGGGTTCTATCTGTGAGTTAGCCGTGCCCTGACTTAGATCAGCCCAGAGGTTGTTTCAGGGTTCTATCTGTGAGTTAGCCGTGCCCTGACTTAGATCAGCCCAGAGGTTGTTTCAGGGTTCGATCTGTGAGTTAGCCGTGCCCTGACTTAGATCAGCCCAGAGGTTGTTTCAGGGTTTTATCTGTGAGTTAGCCATGCCCTGACTTAGATCAGCCCAGAGGTTGCTTCAGGGTTCTATCTGTGAGTTAGCCGTGCCCTGACTTAGATCAGCCCAGAGGTTGTTTCAGGGTTCTATCTGTGAGTTAGCCGTGCCCTGACTTAGATCAGCCCAGAGGTTGTTTCAGGGTTCGATCTGTGAGTTAGCCGTGCCCTGACTTAGATCAGCCCAGAGGTTGCTTCAGGGTTCAATCTGTGAGTTAGCCATGCCCTGACTTAGATCAGCCCAGAGGTTGCTTCAGGGTTCTATCTGTGAGTTAGCCGTGCCCTGACTTAGATCAGCACAGAGGTTGTTTCAGGGTTCAATCTGTGAGTTAGCCATGCCCTGACTTAGATCAGCCCAGAGGTTGCTTCAGGGTTCTATCTGTGAGTTAGCCGTGCCCTGACTTAGATCAGCCCAGAGGTTGTTTCAGGGTTCTATCTGTGAGTTAGCCGTGCCCTGACTTAGATCAGCCCAGAGGTTGTTTCAGGGTTCGATCTGTGAGTTAGCCGTGCCCTGACTTAGATCAGCCCAGAGGTTGTTTCAGGGTTCTATCTGTGAGTTAGCCGTGCCCTGACTTAGATCAGCCCAGAGGTTGCTTCAGGGTTCAATCTGTGAGTTAGCCATGCCCTGACTTAGATCAGCCCAGAGGTTGCTTCAGGGTTCTATCTGTGAGTTAGCCGTGCCCTGACTTAGATCAGCCCAGAGGTTGTTTCAGGGTTCAATCTGTGAGTTAGCCATGCCCTGACTTAGATCAGCCCAGAGGTTGCTTCAGGGTTCTATCTGTGAGTTAGCCGTGCCCTGACTTAGATCAGCCCAGAGGTTGTTTCAGGGTTCTATCTGTGAGTTAGCCGTGCCCTGACTTAGATCAGCCCAGAGATTGTTTCAGGGTTGAATCTGTGAGTTAGCCTTGCCCTGACTTAGATCAGCCCAGAGGTTGCTTCAGGGTTCAATCTGTGAGTTAGCCATGCCCTGACTTAGATCAACCCAGAGGTTGTTTCAGGGTTCTATCTGTGAGTTAGCCATGCCCTGACTTAGATCAGCCCAGAGGTTGTTTCAGGGTTCGATCTGTGAGTTAGCCGTGCCCTGACTTAGATCAGCCCAGAGGTTGCTTCAGGGTTCTATCTGTGAGTTAGCCGTGCCCTGACTTAGATCAGCCCAGAGGTTGTTTCAGGGTTCTATCTGTGAGTTAGCCGTGCCCTGACTTAGATCAGCCCAGAGGTTGTTTCAGGGTTCGATCTGTGAGTTAGCCGTGCCCTGACTTAGATCAGCCCAGAGGTTGTTTCAGGGTTTGATCTGTGAGTTAGCCATGCCCTGACTTAGATCAGCCCAGAGGTTGCTTCAGGGTTCTATCTGTGAGTTAGCCGTGCCCTGACTTAGATCAGCCCAGAGGTTGTTTCAGGGTTCTATCTGTGAGTTAGCCGTGCCCTGACTTAGATCAGCCCAGAGGTTGTTTCAGGGTTCGATCTGTGAGTTAGCCGTGCCCTGACTTAGATCAGCCCAGAGGTTGCTTCAGGGTTCAATCTGTGAGTTAGCCATGCCCTGACTTAGATCAGCCCAGAGGTTGCTTCAGGGTTCTATCTGTGAGTTAGCCGTGCCCTGACTTAGATCAGCACAGAGGTTGTTTCAGGGTTCAATCTGTGAGTTAGCCATGCCCTGACTTAGATCAGCCCAGAGGTTGCTTCAGGGTTCTATCTGTGAGTTAGCCGTGCCCTGACTTAGATCAGCCCAGAGGTTGTTTCAGGGTTCGATCTGTGAGTTAGCCATGCCCTGATTTAGATCAGCCCATAGGTTGCTTCAGGGTTCGATCTGTGAGTTAGCCGTGCCCTGACTTAGATCAGCCCAGAGGTTGTTTCAGGGTTCTATCTGTGAGTTAGCCGTGCCCTGACTTAGATCAGCCCAGAGGTTGCTTCAGGGTTCAATCTGTGAGTTAGCCATGCCCTGACTTAGATCAGCCCAGAGGTTGCTTCAGGGTTCTATCTGTGAGTTAGCCGTGCCCTGACTTAGATCAGCACAGAGGTTGTTTCAGGGTTCAATCTGTGAGTTAGCCATGCCCTGACTTAGATCAGCCCAGAGGTTGCTTCAGGGTTCTATCTGTGAGTTAGCCGTGCCCTGACTTAGATCAGCCCAGAGGTTGTTTCAGGGTTCTATCTGTGAGTTAGCCGTGCCCTGACTTAGATCAGCCCAGAGGTTGTTTCAGGGTTCGATCTGTGAGTTAGCCGTGCCCTGACTTAGATCAGCCCAGAGGTTGTTTCAGGGTTCTATCTGTGAGTTAGCCGTGCCCTGACTTAGATCAGCCCAGAGGTTGTTTCAGGGTTCGATCTGTGAGTTAGCCGTGCCCTGACTTAGATCAGCCCAGAGGTTGTTTCAGGGTTCTATCTGTGAGTTAGCCGTGCCCTGACTTAGATCAGCCCAGAGGTTGTTTCAGGGTTCTATCTGTGAGTTAGCCGTGCCCTGACTTAGATCAGCCCAGAGGTTGTTTCAGGGTTCTATCTGTGAGTTAGCCGTGCCCTGACTTAGATCAGCCCAGAGGTTGTTTCAGGGTTCGATCTGTGAGTTAGCCGTGCCCTGACTTAGATCAGCCCAGAGGTTGTTTCAGGGTTCTATCTGTGAGTTAGCCGTGCCCTGACTTAGATCAGCCCAGAGGTTGTTTCAGGGTTCGATCTGTGAGTTAGCCGTGCCCTGACTTAGATCAGCCCAGAGGTTGTTTCAGGGTTCTATCTGTGAGTTAACGGCGTTCCCTGACTTAGATCAGCCCAGAGGTTGTTTCAGGGTTCTATCTGTGAGTTAGCCGTGCCCTGACTTAGATCAGCCCAGAGGTTGTTTCAGGGTTCTATCTGTGAGTTAGCCGTGCCCTGACTTAGATCAGCCCAGAGGTTGTTTCAGGGTTCTATCTGTGAGTTAGCCGTGCCCTGACTTAGATCAGCCCAGAGGTTGTTTCAGGGTTCGATCTGTGAGTTAGCCGTGCCCTGACTTAGATCAGCCCAGAGGTTGTTTCAGGGTTCTATCTGTGAGTTAACGGCGTTCCCTGACTTAGATCAGCCCAGAGGTTGTTTCAGGGTTCTATCTGTGAGTTAACGGCGTTCCCTGACTTAGATCAGCCCAGAGGTTGTTTCAGGGTTCTATCTGTGAGTTAACGGCGTTCCCTGACTTAGATCAGCCCAGAGGTTGTTTCAGGGTTCTATCTGTGAGTTAACGGCGTTCCCTGACTTAGATCAGCCCAGAGGTGGTTTCAGGGTTCTATCTGTGAGTTAGCCGTGCCCTGACTTAGATCAGCCCAGAGGTTGTTTCAGGGTTCTATCTGTGAGTTAACGGCGTTCCCTGACTTAGATCAGCCCAGAGGTTGTTTCAGGGTTCTATCTGTGAGTTAACGGCGTTCCCTGACTTAGATCAGCCCAGAGGTTGTTTCAGGGTTCTATCTGTGAGTTAACGGCGTTCCCTGACTTAGATCAGCCCAGAGGTTGTTTCAGGGTTCTATCTGTGAGTTAACGGCGTTCCCTGACTTAGATCAGCCCAGAGGTTGTTTCAGGGTTCTATCTGTGAGTTAACGGCGTTCCCTGACTTAGATCAGCCCAGAGGTTGTTTCAGGGTTCTATCTGTGAGTTAACGGCGTTCCCTGACTTAGATCAGCCCAGAGGTTGTTTCAGGGTTCTATCTGTGAGTTAACGGCGTTCCCTGACTTAGATCAGCCCAGAGGTTGTTTCAGGGTTCTATCTGTGAGTTAACGGCGTTCCCTGACTTAGATCAGCCCAGAGGTTGTTTCAGGGTTCTATCTGTGAGTTAACGGCGTTCCCTGACTTAGATCAGCCCAGAGGTTGTTTCAGGGTTCTATCTGTGAGTTAACGGCGTTCCCTGACTTAGATCAGCCCAGAGGTTGTTTCAGGGTTCTATCTGTGAGTTAACGGCGTTCCCTGACTTAGATCAGCCCAGAGGTTGTTTCAGGGTTCTATCTGTGAGTTAACGGCGTTCCCTGACTTAGATCAGCCCAGAGGTTGTTTCAGGGTTCTATCTGTGAGTTAACGGCGTTCCCTGACTTAGATCAGCCCAGAGGTTGTTTCAGGGTTCTATCTGTGAGTTAACGGCGTTCCCTGACTTAGATCAGCCCAGAGGTTGTTTCAGGGTTCTATCTGTGAGTTAACGGCGTTCCCTGACTTAGATCAGCCCAGAGGTTGTTTCAGGGTTCTATCTGTGAGTTAACGGCGTTCCCTGACTTAGATCAGCCCAGAGGTTGTTTCAGGGTTCTATCTGTGAGTTAACGGCGTTCCCTGACTTAGATCAGCCCAGAGGTTGTTTCAGGGTTCTATCTGTGAGTTAACGGCGTTCCCTGACTTAGATCAGCCCAGAGGTTGTTTCAGGGTTCTATCTGTGAGTTAACGGCGTTCCCTGACTTAGATCAGCCCAGAGGTTGTTTCAGGGTTCTATCTGTGAGTTAACGGCGTTCCCTGACTTAGATCAGCCCAGAGGTTGTTTCAGGGTTCTATCTGTGAGTTAACGGCGTTCCCTGACTTAGATCAGCCCAGAGGTTGTTTCAGGGTTCTATCTGTGAGTTAACGGCGTTCCCTGACTTAGATCAGCCCAGAGGTTGTTTCAGGGTTCTATCTGTGAGTTAACGGCGTTCCCTGACTTAGATCAGCCCAGAGGTTGTTTCAGGGTTCTATCTGTGAGTTAACGGCGTTCCCTGACTTAGATCAGCCCAGAGGTTGTTTCAGGGTTCTATCTGTGAGTTAACGGCGTTCCCTGACTTAGATCAGCCCAGAGGTTGTTTCAGGGTTCGATCTGTGAGTTACGCCGTGCCCTGACTTAGATCAGCCTAGAGGTTGTTTCAGGGTTCTATCTGTGAGTTAACGGCGTTCCCTGACTTAGATCAGCCCAGAGGTTGTTTCAGGGTTCTATCTGTGAGTTAACGGCGTTCCCTGACTTAGATCAGCCCAGAGGTTGTTTCAGGGTTCGATCTGTGAGTTAGCCGTGCCCTGACTTAGATCAGCCCAGAGGTTGTTTCAGGGTTCTATCTGTGAGTTAACGGCGTTCCCTGACTTAGATCAGCCCAGAGGTTGTTTCAGGGTTCTAGCTGTGAGTTAACGGCGTTCCCTGACTTAGATCAGCCCAGAGGTTGTTTCAGGGTTCGATCTGTGAGTTAGCCGTGCCCTGACTTAGATCAGCCCAGAGGTTGTTTCAGGGTTCTATCTGTGAGTTAACGGCGTTCCCTGACTTAGATCAGCCCAGAGGTTGTCTAGATGTCTGTCTTTAGAGGTACAGTGTACAATTAAGGTGGCTGACTACTATAGAAAAATGAATCCACTGCGCATGCTCCTACGCAACGACGATGACGCCTTATTGTGATCCCACGATGTGCGCACTAGGGTTTAATCACTAATACTAATAAACCGTTATAACAGTATAAATACTGTCTTCATAGCTTCTTCCACTTCTTATCAATCCATTGGGACGAGTGGTTGACGTGGCAACAGCAGAGGTTGTATTCCGGTCACTAAAGTACGTAGTTTATGGTAATAATGACCCAGCCTCGCCGCTTTCATCAGTATTAGCCAATCAGGTTAGTATCTAATGATTTATTAGTTCAAAAGGCGTAGCCAAGTTGGCTCATTTACACTCGTTCCCGCACGCACGAAATGGGCGTATTCATAACATTTCACGGCCAAAAACCCTTGAAAATAATTTTTTTTTGTTGACGATTTCATGGAAGTGTGTTGTTGATTGACGTCAACCAAAGCCCTATTTTGCCGGGAAAGCAGATTGTACGATTCCATATGTGCTAATAGGAAGCAACGTAACCCGTAGCTCAATAACGCTGTGTGTGGTGTATTGCTTTACAGTTTGGCATCGCTGTGCTCAGTTCATTGCTGAAGAAGGCAAATTCATCAACTTTTCCTTCAGATAATAAAGAGGAATACCCCAAAACTTGGTAAGTATTTCTTTGTAATGCTATATTCATTTGAAATACTTCGGGCTTGGAAAATAATTTATTGCTGACGTAAGAAAATATTTCCCATTAGTGCTTCGCGCGCCTTGCAAGACATTTTAAGAATTCTCATAAACGTTGAGTAAAATGTTTTTCCCATTCAGGCTTTGCGCACGTTGCATGTGAGTTTATATAGTCAGTTTAAAAAAAACATTGCATACTGTAAAATAAATATTCCCAATAGGGCTTTGCGCACTTTCAATGCGAGACCTTATACAAAATGGCGTTTTCTAAGGTGCATGTGCTTTGGCGCTGAATTCGTGATAACGAATGCTCGCAGCACACATCAGAGCCGAGAAATGTGAAAGCCCGAGTGCATCACGCTCTAAAAGCGACTAGTTTACCATAGTTTTACAGTGACTATCTGTTGAGCGCGTTTTCTCTCTGTTTCTCTTAGGGACGCTATAGTCAGTCAAGTAGCAAAGGAATTTAGTGACGTTCCAGTCAAACTACTGGCTAAGAATATGTCTGGAGTAACACCACTTGTTACTGTTCTGGGCTCATGTGATGTGGCTTATGACAAGAGCAGTCTACAGGAACATTACAGGTATTCACCTATTTCAAAAAACGTTGTCGGTCGGACATATGAAATCTGAGACCGAAAGAAATTGTGGGTTGTAAGCTGTAAATTGTTTGTGGTTTTAATAAGTAGTTCGTAAAAAGTTAATATCTTGATATACTAACTTTGAGCGATGATCTGCGCTGGCAAACTATCTGGTTTACTGTATATTGAATTTTTGACGAGAAAACACTCAGACCCCCACAATTCCAATCGGTCTCAGATTTCTGAATTCAGATATCCAACCGACGTTTTTTCGAAATAGGTGTATAGAGGTTTTGTGACGACAGCCATGTTAGATGGTAGGAACAATACAGTCGTTTTACATGAGAAAGAATTCACTTCCCAAGAGCAAAGGAATTTTATTGTTCTGCCATCTAATCACAGGAAGCCCAAGCAGCATTATGGGGATTGGCACGTGATGCTGCAAAACCTCTATTAGCCATTCCAAGGTGGGAGGAAAACTGGGTCGAGTTAGCATGGCAGTGCATTGTGGGGCTGTTGCTAATTAAAATACAAATGACGCATCCTCAGTTACTTAGGCCTAGGGCAAACGTCGAACTTCCCATGCACCGAACTCATTAAAAACAATGGATATCAGATGATATTAATGAGGCGGCATTCTTTGATGTAATTAAGTTCGGTGCTTCGGTGCATGGAAAGTTCGACGTTTGCCCTAGGCCTTAGTAAATGCTATTGGTTTATTTTTTCCTTCATCAAGCCGTATTTTTAAAAGGTATACAATCAAGTTCATTGTATTAACAATCTTTTTTTTTTTGCTTTTAGGTTGGCTTTATCAACGCGAGAAGAGCTTAAATCATGAATTCTACAGTTTGAGGTGTATACGTACGTAGTTGTTTGATTAGAAATCCTTTCAAAATGATTAGAATGCAGTAAAATTCCCTCATGCTGAACAAAAAATATTCTGAAAATGATAGGGGGTACCTCTATTTCAGGAAATTTCTAACTCTTTCCGTCGTCATTTTGTTGTCACAAAATGGTGATGAAACTGCAAATGACTTCAGTTTATTTTTTCGCCGAAAAAATAATTTAGAAGTTTCTCGAAATTCTGTAACTCAACTTCGTCCAAAGTGTCAGTGTGTACACTAACACAATGGTGTCGCAAAGACAGGTTGCTATGATATTCGGGGATTTAAACTCTTCAATTTCGATCCGACGGATCATTTTTCCTCCTTCAATTATTTGGTTCCATCGTCGAGAAAAAAAAATTGTCGATGTAAATAGAATTTCTATGGGCCTTGAATCTGAAATATAAATTCTAAGGCCCCGTCCACACGTATCCCCAAATTTTTGTATCCGCAAATTTTTTTTTTGCGGACACGGGTTGCGTCCACACGTGTCCAGAAATTTTTTTATCCGTATCCGGAAATTTTCGAAAACGGTCTCCAGACTGAGTGGAAATTTTCTAATACGCTCCGAATAAGGATACGTGTGGACGGTCGTATCCGCAAATTTTCGAATACGCTGACGTAAACACGATTTTGCGCATGCTTAATAAGAAAAACTATCCCTGAAAGGGACTAGACACTAGTGTGCATCAGGGCGGATCAAGAAATTTCCGGATACGTGTGGACAGTGAAAACGATTCGAAAACGATTTGAATACGCTGCGTGTGGACGCGAACATTTTCGTATCCGCAAAAAAAAAAAAAAAAAATCCGTGTGGACGGGGCCTAAAACACACGGATACGTTCAATAAACCACTCAAACGTATTGATCTAAAGAGAGGAAAATGAAGTTATATGGCACTTCAATTATTAAGTTATTTCAAATGCAGTTCAGCTACAATAACATTATCGTATTATAGGGATAAAAAGAAAGAAAATAGTACCAATTC
Organism: Actinia tenebrosa; assembly: GCF_029948245.1. Classification (NCBI taxonomy): domain Eukaryota; kingdom Metazoa; phylum Cnidaria; class Anthozoa; order Actiniaria; family Actiniidae; genus Actinia; species Actinia tenebrosa. Next base: position 7,402,807 of record NW_028292576.1, on the reverse strand, counting down.
AAAGCAGAATGGAAATCAAATTTAATTTCCAATGAATATCAATTGCGTATTAAATAAATAAATACATAACATGCTGCTAAGGTCCTGGCTAACCGAGGAAACATGTTTATCGCGCGCATGTTTCCTCGATATTTCCCAGTTTAGCCACATGCGAAACATTGCTGCGTGCAACAAATTTTGTTTCCAAGACGCAAAAAATGTTTTTGCTGTGCGGCAGAAACATTTTATGTTTCCAAAATGCATGGAAACATTGTTTCCCGGTGTTTCCTGACAGTTTTGCTACCTTAATTAGGAAACATTTAGGGAAACATGTTTCCTCGTTTAGCCAGGGCCTAATACTTTAGTGTTTTAATGTGAATTAAAACATCAATTTGATTAGAATAGCTTTTATATGGCCACATAACGAACATATTTTTTTCCTGCAAAAAAATAGATGCGAAATAAACAAAAAAGAAAAAAGACTTTTCAAAAATTAGCTTCCGCAAAACTAAAGGAATTAGTCCCCTTCACAGTTCCCTGCGCCATCTTGAAAGGTAGCCGGGCCTTTGCATCGAAGCGAGACGAACGGTGAGCTTGCAATGATAGAGACATGTGAATTGTTCAAGGTGTTAAAAAAGGTCTCTATCATTGCAAGCTCAACGTTCGTCTCGCTTCGATGCAAAGGCCCGGCTACCTTTCAAGATGGCGCAGGGAACCGTGAAGGGGACTATTCAGTCGAGATTGTACTTTTGGTTTTCTAATCTCTTAAATCCTCATGACTGCGCATACTTTGGCGAGCGTCAAATGTTTGCTGGTCAGCACAAGCGCAGGCTCAATTATAAATGTCTCGCTAGTTTTGAAGCCATTTATCGTCGCCTGGGTCGTATCATCATCAACGCAGATTGATGACACAGTGTCCAATCGTAGAATGGTTCACCTGAACAAATAACGGATAATTTTTCTTATATTTATATTTCTATTATTTGCCATGCTTATAGTTTTGTCGTTAACGTATTTACAACTAGAACTAATTTATAATAGTTTGTACAAAGCTTAGTAGACGAATCCTTTTTTCTAGTAACGCACTACAGAGAAACAATTTGGTGGCTTTGTCTGAAGACCGTGTTAGAATTAAGTCACCTTACAGTATTCTTTATAGTTGATTGAGAGTTTCCCTGGAAATTAGATTAACACAGGCCTAAAGAAGCAAACGAAGTCCCATTTTTTAGCCAACATGGCGGCGATGACGTAAATTATCAAGTCACGTGATCTTTTCCGCCATATTGGATGGCAAGCTCGAATGTACAGATATTTTTTTCTCCAAACTTTGTTAACGATCTGTATTAGAGTGCGAATATGTACTCGTTTGCTATCCATTTTGCGGGAATGATCACGTGACACCATTTTTGCCCAAATAGTGATTATTTTTACATTTTGCTCACAATCTCGCTTCTCATTGGCCGAGAGTCCTCAGCCAATCCATGATATCATGTAAATCCGACATGATAAATGCAATATCTGAAGGTTTTCCTGCAGATATTACATGTATCATGTCAAGTTCTTTCAAGGTCAGAATGGATATTGAGATACGTTTGCTCAGTATTTCTTCGGAAGCAGAATTAAAGTAGTATTAGTAATTTTGCACAAGTGAATATGCGTCTTACGCTGCTATATTCACCTACAGGTGAACATATCGCTAATGCGCACGCTTTTGCCGCTTGCAGAGATAAATAAAACTTGAGGAAAAAACCCTCTTTATTATTTATTAAATTCACTTGTGTTAAAAATACTAAAACAGTTATTGCTAGGGATATAGGAAGAGTTTTCAGTAGTGATAGATTTTCTTATGGAATGGTGAGAGTATAAATCAGAAAGTAAACATAGAATTAGTGGCTAGTGTAAAACGCTTGAGTGGGAAAAAAAGAGATGGAATTGTAAAAATGCCTGTTAAATTTCAAATGCAGAAGAACTTTGAATTGCAATTAATAAACTTTTTTCTTTAATTTTTATTCGATAGTTAACCAAACGCTCTCATTATTTTTGCTAAGCGTTCTTCAGTAGTCCCCTTCACAGTTCCCTGCGCCATCTTGAAAGGTAGCCGTGCCTTTGCATCGAAGCGAGACGAACGGTGAGCTTGCAATGATAGAGACCTTTTTTAACACCTTGGACAATTATTCACATGTCTCTATCATTGCAAGCTCTCCGTCTCGCTTCGATGCAAAGGCACGGCTACTTTTCAAGATGGCGCAGGGAACTGTGAAGGGGACTATTGTCTGAGTGTTTCAAAGAAAGGTCTCTATCACTGCAAGCTCACCGTTCTTCTCGCTTCGATGCAAAGGCACCTTTCAAGATGGCGCAGGGAAATGTGAAATGGCCTATTAGCCATTCCGAGGTTGAGGGAAAAACTGGGTCGAGTTGAAATTGCAGTGCATTGTGGGGCAATCTTAGGTGACGAAATAGACGCCATCTTGGATTTAAATATGTCGCCTAAAACAGCCCCACAATGCATTGCAATGCCAGCTCGGCCTAATTTTTTTGACTCAACCTCGTAATAGCTAATACGGCTACGCTTTTCGATGAAGACCGTGACGCTCTGTTGTATTGCCACATCGAAAGCTTTTTTATTGATCCAGCTTAGTATCTCTCTGCAATATTTTTTTAATGCGCGTCCGCATATTGATGGTTTTCACGGCGGCCATGTTGGAGGAACTTAACAAAATAATTGTCAATGAATTCTTTTGTTATATCCTCCAACATGGCCGCCGTGACTTTTGTTATTTAATTCTCTTGGGAATGGTTGAAAACCATCAATTCCTATGCTCAGTGGGATATTTGAGTAGACTTTCCTGTTGGTTGTCTCTTGCGATTCAAGTTTTTTTTGTCTGGTTTCCCTCCCTCCGCAAAAATCGACTTTTTAATTTCTATTTGAATTCATTGAATGAAGAGCCACTCTCACATCAACGGTATATACCCCTTGCACTGAGACCCGAGAGGACTTGTTCTGAGGGACAAAACAATGGATTTTTTTGCATAAGAAAAGAGGGCCCCCAGAACAATTCCTCTAGGAAATCAATCGAAGAGGTCTATTAGATTCTAGTGCATTTCTACGCAATCGCTTACGTCATCGCCGCTATATTGGTCAGCTAACACAAGAACTCTGAGTTGCTTCGTAGGAGGTTAATTTTACTAACCTGGGGAGGGGTTGGGGAACAGTTGCACGTAAACTCCTTTTCTAAAATTCCCTATCTTTCTGCTCTTCATTTCAAATGTTAAGCAAAATTTTTCAAAAATTGACTAATAATTGTTAGCGATTCTTGATAAGTTGCTCCTTCGATAACCATAACCTTGTGTTTATGTATTTCGCGGCTCGATTCCTTCATTGTATTTATAATACATTTGATTAATGCGGATTTACCGACTCAGATTAAAACGAGTAAATACTGGTTCCAGCGTGTCTCACTCCAGCAGTACTCACAAGAACCGATCATCATCGATTTAGTTTCTCCAAAACATTTCTTAATCAGTTGACAATTATCTCTTGTTTAGGGAATAACACTGAATCTTAGGGGACGTTCAAATAATTCTTACCGAGAACTAGGGGCTGGTAAGAAGCGGTTTCTTTTCCCTTGGAGGGTTAGAGGATGGGGCCGTGTTGTTTAGGAGGGGGGGGGGGGGGGGGGTTAGGTTAGGAGAACTGGGAAGTCTATAGAAACTTTGGGATAGACCTAATCGGCTAACTCGTTGCTATGTACGTTACCACCCAATTCAAACCTTCTGGTAATAGAAGCGTTTGTCTCTACGAATACAACTGTGAAACCAAAATATAACGAACAATGAAACTTAGTCCCATGTGGTTTGAATTGGGTGGAAACGTTTATAGCAACACGTTAGCCAATTAGGTCTATTGGAAACAGTTCTGTGGGAAATAATTTCAGGGTAGCAGGGACCGAGAAATCAAAAGAAGAAACGTTTTTTTGGGGGAAAAGAGTTGGTATTGAGGCTAGGGCCGGGTTGTTCAAAGCTGGATTAGCGCTAATCCAGGATTAACTCTATAGGTTTTATTAAGAGTTAACCAAGGATTAGCACTAATCGGGCTTTGAACAACTGGGCCCTGTTATCTTGGGAACCAGTTTTAGGGAACAAGGTCCGGGAGGTCCATAAAAACTTAAGGAATTGAAGGGGTTGGGATTGAGGCTGTGTTGTCTTTATCTAAAGTAGATATTTGCATTAGGGAAGTAAAATTTGAGTCTGAGCTGATGTCCCCACCCCTCCCCTCTGCGGTTATAAAGAAGCCCTATTAGAATACAAGATATAGTGATACGTATATTATAAAACCCAAATCATATTTCTTCCTGATGAATGCTATATCAGATCATTATCGATTCTCCTGACATCTTCTACGATCTGTATTGACTAGTTTTTCAAATTCTCGACTCATACGTGACTGTCTTAGCTAAAACAATCATCGAATTGTCGAATATTTGCCTTTGGCTACGAGAGAATTTTGGCTACTAACTCTCTGTCGGTGCCGATATCGAAGTACCATGGTGGGAGATTACTCAATGTCGTTAATTTTGTGAACCAATACTTTTTACGTCTCGCCTTGAACTTCCATTAAATTTTCCTCCCATTTTTCCTTTTCTTTTTTATGGATTTTATTATCTCACTGATAGTAATTACTCTGATCTTTGTCGTTTTTTCTATTGATTAAACTTTGAATTCAGGAAAGCCATTTAAATGTTATTTGCCGACATTGAAGTTGCTTTTTTGTTGGCACTTGAATGGTTGCATCATTAGTTAACCGTTTTTTTAGTTTTCGATATCACTCGAGCTTTAGTCGTTTGTTTGTTTTTTTAATATTAAATTTCAATTTCTGGTAAGTCATTTATATGTTATTTGCTGACATTGAAATGGCTTTTTCGTTGAAATGGTTGCATCATCAGCTGAGGGTCAGTTTTTGATATCCAAAGATTTTTATTATGGCACTGAAAATAATTACTCAGGAAAGCGAGTTAGATGTTTAACTAATGGCTCTTTTGGTTGTCATCATCAACTGACAGTTAGTCAGTTTAGGTAAAAAATTAGAGTGCTTTATTTTGAAATATTGGCGCCAAAGCTAGTTTGCCCCATATCTGTAACTAAACAGGTTTTATTTAATATAGAGAAGCTGTCAGAACTCGGTAATTTTAGACATTTTTTTAATCAATGAAAATTAAAGCACGCCTTGTCTATTCTTGGTATTGAGCATTCAAGTGGTTTCTCTTAATTAACACCAAAATGGCTCTCTTGAAATTGACATTGCATTGTTCTAAGTGATTTATTTTTGGCATTGATGGCAAGTCACTTAATGCAACCTACTAAGAAAAATCTAATATTTTCAGTTGCTTACGATTATAAAGGAGTTTTAATGGCTTTTTGTGACAAGCGCGGAATATTCGTTTTTGTTTTCTTTCAACAAAAGAAAAAAAAAAAAGGAAAGAAAGTAGACAGAAACCATTGCATTTACTTCAAGCATCTCCGTCCATCTGCATCCACAAGTTGAATGAAATGTTTAAGATAAAGGTTAATCGATCCAAAGTATGATAATCATTCAAAATAGATAAAATTTTCTCCTAAACACCTTGTAATATAATTACCGACGCTAAATCAAACCAAACGAGTCTTAAAGCGCCGCAAAAATCCAGCTCAATTTTGATGTCTTCAATATGTTCGGCACAAAACCAGGGCAAAATCCTTCATTTGGTCAATCTTAAGAACGTGCTCTTATGCTCTTAATCACGCCTGAAGCCTTATTTTCTGACATTAACTTTAATAAGAACAACAAGCAAAATAAGCCTGGCTAATCCCTAATGAGTGGCTAAGTATATTTTCCTCTTAGCTGGTAGCTGGACGCCTCGTCTCTATAACCAATCATGTTGAAGCATTTATAATCGATATTGGTCTGGTCTGTGACGCATAATTAGTAATGATCAATATTATTTATTGAATATCCATTCGGCTATTTTTTCTTAATATTTAATTTTTACATTTTTTCATTTATCCTTCATTTTTTTTTTTTTTTTTTTTTTTTTTTGTCAGATTTGGTGTATTTTTTGTTTTGTTTTTTGTTTTGTTTTTGTTTTTGTTTTGTTTTTTTTTTGACGAACAATTCAATGTATATATGTACAAAAAGGCAAAATGGAAAAAAAAATTTTTTTTCATGATCAGTTAATTTATATCGCAGCATGCATAGATCTTCCAGCCTACTCGTCTATTTAAATTTTTAGTGATTTATTGTCCTCGATTCCTATCAGTCTCCCACTTTTTTATCATTTATTGACCAGAAATTCTGTCTCCTTTAAGTATTAAGTAAGATGCGCTTTGACGTTCTCATATAGATTATTCTATCTTCTATCTCCGCTGTATACAATGCCTTGTAAATTAGTCGTTTACCAACTCGATTATCATCGCTTCTTTTACTTAAAAGGGACCAAAAAAAATATTAATATTAATGCTGAAAGAAAAAAAAAATGGTATAAAATCACATGAGAAAGAATTGTGGACAATCAAAAAAAATTTGTGCTTTCGAAATTTTGTGCTCGTTTGTTTATATCATCCCAGACCTCCTATATTTCCTATATTTCCTATAATTTGTATAGGATCCTATAAAGAGCCTATATTTAAAGAAAACCTCCTATATTTCCTATAAATAGGACAACTGCTGAGTGATTTTACATTGTTTAGCATATTGGGCGTTTTTTTTTTTTGCTTTTTTTGGTTCTGTCTTTTTTATGGCTTATTTGTTTCTGCAAATAAATCATTGCCTCTGCACCCTCCCTGCAAGATCCCTGGTTACGCCACTGGAAAGCTATTTTAGCTCCTATAAAGTGCATATATTTTTGGGAAAAACTCCTATATTTTCCTATATTTAGAACTTGCACAGCCTATGTTCCCTATCAAATTTGTCTAAAAAGTGGCTGGGATGCCTGTTATATGCTATTTTATTCTTTTTATAACTATCTGACTTATTACCTTGTTTCGTTTTGTAATTAATATTGACGCATTAAAAGATAAATATTAGTTAATAATTTATTGGTTTTATGATTTTTGTCAACCGTAAAAATGTAATCAATAGATAATAAATACATCAAGAGGATTTTTTTTTCAAACGCCACCATGCAACGGTAATGAATGATCGTTGTGTAGTAACGTCATCATCATCAGTTTCAATCGATCATTTACTTCCTGTCCACACAACACCCTTCGGGTTTTCAGTCCAAGAAAAGAGGATTCGCCTTCAAACTTAAACTGCAACTCATTCTCATCTAAGTTTAAAAAGCAATACGACAAACAATCATTTTAAAGTGCCGCAGTTATCTTGGAGAAAAATCTTGCTGGATCAACTTCCCTCGTAACATATGCCTGGCATATGGTTGTGTACCTGATGTGTTAGCGATTATATCGATCGTGTGGTATATACAAGCTACCTTTGCTATCTATGAACCACGCTTCCGTTGGCGACAAGTCAAGTTCGACGAGAGTACACAGGAACTAGTGAGAGCCAGCCATTCTACGCTCAAGCATCTATAAAACAAGGTATGTCCAATTCTATGCTTTATTATTTATTTAATTTTTTTAATTCGCCCTATAGTACTTTTCATCTCCTTGTTGCTTTCACTTTGCACTTCGCTTGTCGTAAGGGGATTTTCAAATATATATATATATTTGTATTATTTTCAAAAAAGCTGCAAACACGATTGAAAAGGTACTACATTGTGATTAACTTCGCAAGAAAAGGCCAAACGAGTCAAGTTTTTTTAACTGTTTTATATTTAAAAATATCAGTTTATCTTAAAAGTTAGAGCTCGGTACGAGCGTAGATAGCAAGATTGTATTGTCTTTTTCCATCAATAAACTTATTTTGAAAGAAGAAGGTGATTTTATCGCAGCAGTACTGCTGTAGTTAATTCAAACGGCTAAAGATAGCTAATGAAAAGAAGCAGTGTACTAGCCTCCAAATCAATATTTGCACTTCAACAGTAAGTTTTATTTGGCTGATGAATAAGCTTGAATAGCTAAAAGAGTCGGATGGGTTTTCTTTGAAGAAATCTTCACTTTGTGTTTTAGGCTTTACCCAGCTGCACTCTTATTTTAAGTAAATTGACTTTTCATCGAAACTATTGGAAACATCTGGGATATTTTTGATGTAAATTTGGTTAAAGAGAGTGATCTTGAAATCGTCTGTTTGTCCAGAAAGAATATTTTTCGCCGATCTATTCTTAGCATCGCTGGCTCTTAATTTAAGTGTTCATTTTCAGCATGTAAAATTGGAATTAATGGGAAAGTGAAAAGATATTTTTCTCTTAAAAATGATAAGATAATAAGCAAATAATGTTGAAATTGGAGAAAAATTTAAACTAATATTAACTTGAGAGTTAACGTTCAGCCTCAAAAGCTGGAAACGTATAAAGAAGAGATGAATGAAGGAATAGTATGAATGAGACAAGTAGAAATGATTTTTTGATGGTAGAAAAATAAGCACAAAAATGTTTGGATTGTGGGGAAAAGTTGGATGGATGGATGGTTTGATGAAAAGATGGATGAATGGACGGACGGACGGACGTACAAAAAGTATGCCGACGTTGTACAAAAAGTATGCAAGTCACTCTATTCGAATATCCAATTTTATTCATTTATACATTTTTATCTTTAAATTTTTCTGTTTAATGTCCATTTCGATTTGATATTCGCTTGTTCATTTGTTCCTTTTAATTCTTTTTACCGCCCTTTATTTTAATACACATATATTACTGCAATTTACATAAATATGCGAACCCTGTGTCTGCGAGCTGCACCCTGAAATTTGGTTTTTCGCTGCCGTCAATCAAACTTAATCAGTCATATTTTTGACTGGCGGCAGTGAAAACCGTAAAATCTACTTAACTTGGCTAAAGCAGGGTCTTAATATTACAATATTATCTAATATTAAAATATAGCTCGCAACGAAGCATAGCAGCATCAACTGCTTAACATTGCCAGTGCGAAAAAAAAGTGCGTCTTCCGATATCTGTACACTCATGTTCCAACCCAAAAAAGACCTCTTACATAATATCCTTATATGCCTTGCGTAGTTTCATGAGAAACGTAATTATTGTTAGTCATATTAGAAGGAAAATACGTTATATCTAGTTAGGACATTAAATGTAATTAATACATTTTATAGAATGAAGCACTAGTTGGGTTATTGGGCAGACAAAAATGTAAATGAGCTGGAGCAGACAAGGAAAATGAAGCCTGACAATGAAGTGAAATCGGCTGATTTCCGTTCGTTTGTGACAAGAAAAAAATCAGAGCTAGAAAATTACAGGGCAAAACGATTCTCAAAACAAAATAGAACAGCTGAATGAATGAATGAATGAGAGAGTGAAAGAAAAAGCGTCAAGTTTACTGTGCTTTAGTAAAAAACCAAGTACTCTAAGTACTTAAGCTGAAATCCTACTAACAAGGGTTCAATCATTTTTCATTTGATTAGGCATGTAGTTTATGAGCTTAAGAATACATTTCGTGTCCTTCTAGGTCGAGTTAATGACCAATGTAACATAAATAACCCTATATAGCGAACATTTATAATGACATATTGAAATTTGCGGATAGCATTTACGTTTGGTAATGCTCTGACAGAGACGAAAGAGAAACTCAAAAAACAAAACAAAAATGAGAAAAAAAGGGAACGAAAAAGAAGAAAAAGGGAAACGAGCGAAGAATAAGTCTCACCGAGTTGTAGTTTAATAATACCTTATTTATTATTGATGATGATAATAGTTTATTTAATCACGTTCTAGAAAGTTTAACAGGCAGAATATCAATCATAAGACCTGGGCCCAGTTGTTCAAAGCCCGATTAGTGCTAATCCTGGGTTAACTCTTAATAAAACCTATAGAGTTAATCCTGGATTAGTGCTAATCCAGCTTTGAACAACCAGGCCCTGAATAGTCTTTAGAATAAAAATAGAGTAAGCTATTCATAAGGGTTATTCCGTTGCTAACGGTTTGATGGGCGATGCTCGAACGTCCTGGTTTTTTTCCTTTCCGCAAACGGAAGACGACCACGTATTCATTGTTTCCTAGTCCTTCTTTTTTACTTTACCGTTTGCAAAGGTTCTCACCAAATACAAAAAGTATTGTGTTCTGACTGGATTATCTACTTCTTGCATGGATAGTTTTCTGATTGCTTTTCACTAATTTAATTTATTTTACTCTTGTTAACTGACGTTTTATTTTGGCCATAAATGAAATACTTAAACTCAAAAGAGCATAAATATGGTCTCCGTTAAACTCTATGTACAAAATGGCGGCTATCGTAAATCACCGCTGACCTCACCAGCATATCACTGCGGTCCATTATCAGTGAGGCTATGCTATAAAATTCCACTTAATATTTCATTGATTAAACAATGACTCGATCAATGGATAATGAACATCTTCGTTCCTTCTGATTTATGATATCTGTTTTAGATTGCACGTTTTTTTTCAACCCAAACTGATAACCCGGCGAGGCGAACATAATGGTTGACGAGCGTATCCTATCGTAGATAAATACTTTAAATAAATACACACGGCGCTTTGATCTAGTATCGGGATAGTCATATAAATCTTTATTTGGAGTTTTTTTTTTCTTTGTCACGCTGAAAAAATATTTTGCGCATTTTCATTGTCCCCCCGTCATTTTGATGACGCCAGCTCTTGAGTCAAAGATCCTTACTCAGTTCGCTTTAAAATCATAAAATCTTTTCCATTTCTTTTTTGACTTGTTGTTGCCGTGCTAAACAATATTTTATGCATTTCGTCCCCTCGTTATTAGTATGTTGTCAGTTTGTTTCAATCCCCTTGGCACGTCTTTGAATCTAGCTCCATTCAGTTTTTTTTTTTTCCTCTCTCGTTTCTATAACTAGTCGTTTTCTACATTTCGTCTCAATTAGATAGCACTAAAAATTAACTTTGCTTGCTAAAAATAAAGTACGATTTGTATTTAATGAACCCGGCTCACGACTGATTAAATACTGAGCACTTGATTGAATATTGTGCAATCTGGAATAATCTTTTTTTAACTCTTCCTTTTTTTTCGTTTCCAGAGTTTTACTTAAATTATACAGCACAAGACAAATACAACTCGCGAACTAAAAAAAAAGTCAATTTGCGTTTAATGAATCAAATATTTGATCAAACAGTTAGCTCTTGATTTATTATTCTACAATCTTGATTGATCTTGACTGATGTCAATCACGTACTTGGAGACGCTATTTTATACTGCGCATGCACAAATTGAGCCTAAAAATACGAGCGTCGAAGAACCGGTTTTTCCATTGTAAACTACTGAATTTTTAACTCATCTCTTCAACATAGAATCTCATAATATTTCAGCTTGGTTTACAAGATTTTCAAATTGCATGCAAAACAGTCGTGTCATTTCGTGCAAAGACTTAACCCATGAAACAATACAAATAATTCATAGGACTTCCTCTTTGTTCTCCTGATCTGTCTTAATGGGTATTAATAAACAGCAATCCTTAAGTTTGATCAAACATTTCCTTATGGCTACAAAAAAAAAAAGGAAAACTTTACGCTTAAAGAAGATAAGGTGGATAATATTGACTGATTTAAAAACAAAATCCTTTAGCAGTGTAGAAAAAAATGGAAAGACTTGAAATAGAACTGTTGGATCAGGGGATTTTAAGGTACCGTGAAATGTATACTTTTGCGATGAATATGCAAATTAATAGTCTTATCTGTTTTATAAAATACTATTTGAGATGATTGGCTGGCTACCGTGTTTTGTATATCCAGAGGACAGAGCCACGCTCGCCCAAAATCGTTCAAAAATATTTTATAAAAGCAGCATAAAACGGCTGGGAGATGTAGAGGACTCGGCTACGCCTTGTGTTCCTAAGCTTGCTTCTCTCTTTCTCTAAAGCTCCTAGCGTGTTTATATTACAGTGCAGAGACATGCGCGCTTCCTTTAAATTCCCTAATTCCATCGTTTCCTTATTTTGCAGTACTGTTTAAATAGTGCTCGTGAAAAAGTACTCTCATGGATTTAGTGTTTGCTTTTTATGTTGTTGTTTTTTTTTTAGAAAAGGAAACGTTTTTAGCTATAAGATGTGTTTTAAGTTCAATTAAATCTATTTTCTTTCTAAGCGTAACACTGAAATGGAAACCCATTACAATCAATCAAATCTGATAGCTTTAATCCAAGATCTTTTTCCATTAACCTTGAAATATGCTTTTAAATCTCGAGTAAATAATAGGCACTATAGAAAGTCGTTCACGAAGCATTGGATTAACGCAAAAAACATGGATGAAAATAAAGCCCAAAACCTCCTCAAATTTAACTAAAGAATGAATAGAGTTTAAGTTATTTAATCAAGCTATCGACATATCTACGAAAGTTGTTTATAGAAGAAGTGTCCGCCCTTGAGTCGTCAGAGAGATATCCTAAAATCATAGCCAAATCCACATTATCTTGACGCATAAGGCTAAGAATATCCAATAGAAACTGTGCTTCTATTAACCTAGGTCATTACGCCAAGCATTTTGTTTAATAAAGCGATATACCTAGTTTCTAAGGTTGTTTATAGAAGACGGGTCTTATCTTCGCGGGGTAAAATGACAAGCAATCTAGAGATATTTTGACTTGTCTGTCATACGTAATGATTTCTATAAAATACATTTCGAGTAACTTCTATCCTAATTCCTTCGGTCAGTGGAGCTAAGCAAAACTTAACTAGCAGGTAAGTACTCAATCTCCTTACTTTTAATCTATAGTATTACTACACGAAAGTAGTTTTGCAGACAATTTCGGTTTAGGAAAAGATGGAGAGTTAATAAGAAATAGGGGCGCGCGGTTGAAAACTGAGTCGGTTAATTTTCCACGAAAATCCGATATCTTCATTGTACGATGAACCTCGAGGTAGAAAAGAAATGTTCTTCAATTTATGACTAACGTTTCTCCTTCTGTCGACTGTAATTCGATTCTTCTAGTAGCGAAATATCTCCACATTCCCTGCCAATATTGCTGAATGAGGCCGTCATACTCACACTCGTAAGCACACACCAGGGAAAACATATGAAGCAGATGATGAATAAATCGGGGATAGAACTTCATTTTAACATCCAGTAACTGTATGTACAGATCATGCAACAACGAATTGGTATCACGTTTGATGGTTCGTATCTTTTCCTCCGCGAGATCATTTAGCAAGATGCAAAGTTCCTCTCACCTTATAAACGCACAAATTCAAGTACGAGATTTTGTATTCCCTCCCATAAATCAAACGACGCATTGTTCTACGCATTGTTCGACGCATTGTTCGGTGAAGCTCCGTAGCAAATAAAAACCAATGCAAGATTTTGAAGTTTGTAAGAGTGCATTCTCTTTGGTTTTATTTTTTTCCTTAATTTATTTCATTTATTTTTTTAAATTGAATTTGAATTTTATATAATTGATTTTTTTGAAATTTTTTTGGACTCTTCTTTGGAATTCTATAGATTTAGAGGCAATTGCAGGCAAATAAAATGCGTCGAAAGATCAAAATTTAAAACTAACTTAAAGTAAGATAATCATTGTCTGTGTTGTTATTCATTTATTTGAATCTATATTTCCGTATTTTTAACCTTTTTATTTTATTCTCTCAAAACTGCCCTTTTCCATACACCACGCATTTAGTCGTAAAGTCTTAGAAATCACACTCCCAGTTCACGGGAAGTTACCCAGCAATATGCGTTTTTTAAGTCCCAAACCAATTGCAAACGTTCTAAAAGAATCTAATCTTGTCCGGCCTTTTTGCTTAATTTTTTATTTGTTTCAAATTTATTTGTCCTTTTTCTCGTACCACGCATTTCGTTTTTAAGTCTTGAGAAAATCACTTCCAGTTTATGGGAAATTCTTTTAATGCAGCATGCGTTTTTTGAGGCCTGAACCAAACGTGTAATTAGTATCTAATTTCGTTCGGTTCTCCTGTCACGTATCGTCAAATAACTGACGCAAACTCATGGGTTATTAACCAAAAATACCAAAAGCACATTTTAATTGCAACGATAACAGGAGATTGTAAGGTCATTAACGAAAGCCCTTTATCGTTTCCGCTAAACTAAAGACGACTCCATGTCTGGGCACAGGACTCGTTCGCAAACAAAACATTCGTTAACTTAAAAAAAAAACAAAAAAAACTGAAGGTGCGCTGTGATGAATAATTTATTCGTGTTAGTGTGTCATTGGTTATAGCAGATAGCAACTGTACAACATGGTTCGTTTTGTTGCTTAAGCTAGCGGGATTAGGAATAACACAAGAGGAATTATTAAACTTGTGAATGGAATGTTGAATGAAGTGGTAGTGCGTGTGAGCCAAAAGTGTCCCCAATTAGTGCGAAAGCGCTAACACGATTAGACCCCTAAATAAAGTGATTTGTTTTATCGTATTATTTTTTTACTTATATTTCTGCAATATTTAGATCCTTTTTTTTTTTTTTTTTTGCGTGTTTGATTTCAATAATCTTAACTTTATATCTAATCAGGCAATTAAGATTAAAAATTCCAATGTATAGATTAAAAAAAGAAAGGTTTAATAGTTCATTAGTTGTGTTGAATGTCGACGGTCGCTGAAGAGTGGTTATCGTTAGGAAGACATCGTTAGTGTAATTGTGGATGATTATGTTATTCGAAATGAGTGATTGGATTTTGATTGCTAAGTCCTTAACTAGGCACAAGTAGAATCGCGCGGTAAAGCAAAATAATAGGTATACAGCAATAATAGATACAGCTATTTTAAAAAGGTTGAACACTGAATACTGCATACTGAATAGTAATTCCAAGACCTAAATGCATCGTGGGTCATAGTGACATTGCCTAAAGTAGGGTTAATAATTATTATTTATTCTATTTTTTGTTTATTCCATCTGAAACAATATATCAACTATATGTAGAGAGTTAATTGCTGTACATTTACTTTTTATTTCAAATTAACGAGACCCACAAGGGCCTTTGGTCTTGGAATGCACTATTCAGTAGGCAGTATTAGATACTTTTCGATATTGTAATCTTTATATTATAGTCTTCTTTTCCACCCATACTTTGTAATCTCAGATATTAGTGTTACCTAGCTCGTTTAGCTCTTATAGTTATTCTAGGTAACCCCTGCCATTCTTCTGTAAATATACTTATATCTATATTTTCTCCTCATGGTCATCTGTGGTACAAGTAAAGCACATTGTATTGTATTGAAATAATAGATATATGGCACGAGGAATGCTTTAAAATATGATCAATGAGAATCCATTAATCTATCCATTGGTCCTTTTATCCTTCCATCCATCTGTCCATCCGTCCGTCCGTCCGTCCATCCATCCATCCATAAATACATGTCATCTAATCCTATCTATTCAATCCCATTCTTCCCTTCACTAAAACATCCAATGCACTTCTTCCATCCCACCCATCCATCCACTTCATACAGTCCTTTGACTAAACGTTGTCGTTGATCGGATCATCCCTACGCGCCTAGACCGAAAAGGATAACGGGTAAATTAACATGAATGATTAATTGTTCTCTATCAGTCGGTGACAATCGCACAATGGAGAGCAAAATGCACATTTGTCTTCGCCTTTACGCAAGGAAAACAAGAGCCGTTTCACACATATTCCATCAAGGATGTCCCAAATATTGACAACGTGCAGGCGCTAAAAGACTATCTGCTTGAGCGCTGTTCAGACGAGTTATCGCCAACTACAGGTAGTAGCTTCGAAATAGGTTACTTTGGGGATAAGAGCCAAAAATTTAGTATTTCCAGTCCAGTAAAACTTGCTCAAGACGTGTTAGATAACATATGCGGCAGCTAGTAACTATAAATTAATTATCCCCATGATCCTTTTCGGTCTAGGCGCGTAGGGATGAAGCCGATCAAACGACAACGTTTAGTCAAAGGACTGTATACCCTACCAACCCATTCATTCTCTCATTCACGTCATCCTTTCCCGCTACTGAAAAAATCGGAAATTTCACCAGCAAGTCCACATTTCTTTACGCAACCACCATAATATTACCCTTAAAACCACGACTGATTTTAAGTGTATAGCTTCACCATTTTAATATCATCAATCATTGATCGACGAATACTAGCTAGATTTTAGTAAAATAGTACTTTTTGAATAGGCCTCTTCACCTTAGATGTAATTTTTTCCCCATTTCAGACCACGTGTCATTATCTTGAGAATAATATTCTTTGTCTGTGTTGTATTCATATTTCTGTCTTCTCATGAGCTACCATTAATCAAAGAAATCACTTCACAGAATGACATGTGGTATAAAATGAAAAAAAACATTACGCCCAAGTCAAGAGACTATACCTATAAATTGCCCATAAAAACAACGCCAGAAACCTTTCTGTTTTTTACCTTAAAGCAAGACAATCAATTACCCTAGTGAAGAATTTTCATAATTTATGTATTTTCAAATTTGATGTTAGCTTTATTTTGGATTCAGTTTTCGATGCCTCATCTATTTTTCACAATTCCATTAGATTTAATTAACTCAAGAAAAATGAGTTAAGTAATGCAGGGAGAAGACTTATTCTCAAACTTTCAAACACCATGCAAATCTTTAACGCGAACAATTTGTGATTAAATAACCAGCTTGTTTGATTTGTGAAATCAATCTTTGCATCACATACATGAAACTAATGTAGCTAAGTAAAGGCCGGTTTAGACGGTACGATTTTCGCCTACAACTATCGTATACAACACGCTCGTATCTGTCGTACGCGAGTTGTAGGCTTGATTTACACGCTAGGACTCGAGTTGTAGGATGGCGCGTGCGTGTTGTATAAGGTAGTTGTAGGCGAAAATCGTACCATCTGAACCGGCCATAATATATATATTGTTCCTTTGCGGTTTTATCTACGAACTATTACATGCAACTTCTACTATAACTCACCATAGAACAGGCTAGATAAACCTATGTATGGAATTATGTATAAGTTAGCAGGATATGTGGACGACGTTACTTGAATTTAAAGGCATGATACGTAGGAGAATGGAATTTGAAATCTTGGCATTCTTTAGGAGTGATGTAGAGAGAATTTAATCGAGGATGAGAAGATGAATTCTTAATGAAATTTGGACATTTTTGAAATTTGTAAGAGTGTTTCTTGGGTGATATTCGTAAAGACGCTAGCTGGTTTTTCTTTTTCCTTTTTCTTCTATCTTTCTCTTTATCTTGTTACCTCGTTCCTTCCCCTTCATCATTCTGTCCTTTCCTCTCCTTTTTTTTTTCATTCCCTTTCCCTTCCCTTTCATTTCCTTATTTTTTTTCTTTTCCTTAGCCTTTTTGGCATTTTTTACTTTTGTTTTTCTCTTTCTATTTTTTTTCCTTTTTTCTTTCCTTTTCTTTCCTTTTCTTCCCTTCTTTCCATTTTCCATTTCTCTTCCATTTTTTATTATTACAGAGTTTTGAATCAAAACAAGTGATGTACTGTATTAACTCTTTCACAAAAATATTCACACTCATTTCCTCCATCTTCTTTTTTAATACGATGAAAGCCATGATAAGTAGTTTCTTTTTACTCAGCCAAGAGCTGCCCAATATGCTGTTTTATTTCAAACGTCTTATTTACATCCGGTGCCCACTCGACAACTAGTCACGGGCATGTATATGTCATACGATCAACCTTCTATATTTTCATTGCTATCGATCTTTCGTTAGTTTTCGCTGTCAAATTCGGCAGATAACGTCGAATACAACACGTTTACGGAAACAAATTGAACTAATATAAGAAGCAAATAGAAGTAGAAGAGGCAGAAGTAAAGTTAACTGACATGTTCAGTTTGGTTTTACTTGTGTTAAACGAAGCGTTTATATATCGTGCGGCTAAGCATCTTGGAGATAACACAATGTCCAGAAATGTAGGTAGATTAATCTAACTTTTCTTCTTTTCCGTTTTAATTATTATTCTACCTATACAATACAATTATGGGAATTTGTTTTTCAAAAAGGTATGCGATAAATAGAAAATATAGAAATCGAAAGAACATTTTGGAATTTGAATTTTGGAATTTCGGAAATCGTCGGGTGTTGCCGGGTGAAATTCCTTCAAAAACAACATTACTTTGCAGATGCATTTGATTAACTTCTTAAGTTTAAAATATAGACAACTTGACCGAAGACCATGTTAATGGGAATGTGTGTGTAATATGTAAAAACGTTAACTTTCAATTTTAAAAAAATAGATAATATCTGAGGAATGGACAAAAAGATGTTCGGATGTTTTTTTTCTAGCAGCAATAAATAAGCGATCGATTTACGTCTCTCTCTCTCTCTCTCTCTCTCTCTCTCTCTCTCTCTCTCTCTCTCTCTCTCTCTCTCTCTCTCTCTCTCTCTCTCTTTTCTTTCTTTCTTTCTTTCTTCCACCGCTAAATTTTGAGTGTTAATTAAGACTTTCGTTCTTACTAATTTTTTAACTCTTAATTAAGATTAATCTTCTAAATCCAATCACACTTAATTCATTTTTAATGTTTTGTTTTCGAGCACTTTCTACTTCTAATATTGACCATGACCCACGCATAATTTGAGAATATCAGAAAAACGTTGCTCAGTTATTACAGTATCACAAACTGTAATCCCATATATAAATAAATAATGATTGATATAGAATATGGTATTTAGCAGTTGCCCTTCCACATTGAAGCCATTCTTCGTCTGCCTGAATCCATTTGCAACGTGGTAACAAAACTAGAAATAGAATCAATACCATTTCTTTTGAAATATCACAATCGCCTTAAGAAATAGTATGAATCTAAAAAATTGAATCCACAAGGCGAACTTCATTCGTGTTAGATAGTTAATAATAATAATCATGATCATGATGATGATGATGCTGATTATAATGCTAATGCTAATGATAATGATAATTTAGAGAGAGTGAAACGTGACAGTTACCAACGTGCCAATGTGACACTGATAATCTTGTGCCCCTATGTTTTACGTCTCTAGTTGAGACGGCACCGCCATTTTACGTGGCCATCCATGCCAAGGTTAAGGTCGAAGATATTGTCGAAAGCATGCAGCGGCTGGCAGAAGAGGAACTTTATTTGTACCCATTATTACATTTTTATTTTACTATTATTATTATTATTATTATTATTATTATTATTATTTATTTCTTATTTTTTATTTATTTATTGTTCTAATTTGATACATTATTTTATGTTAAAAGTCATTACATTTAGGGTCGGGAATTCTGCTATTTACAATTATACTAATGAGCGCTACCATTATAACACACCGTATAAACACATAGGCAAAAAAATCAATATGATTGAAAAAATGAAGAAGAAAAAAGACACAAAAACTATACAAATACACACGCAGCACACAAGAGCATCATCAGTCTTTACAGTATCCAGATTAACTAGTAAGCAGAGATTTCGCACGCAAACTGACGTGTTCATATGTTTTTAGATCGTGAGAAATCGTAGAAGAAATATCAACTGGCCTCTTATTATTTCTTTCAGTAAACACTTCGCAGGTTATAAAGCACTCAAAAGGGAACAGAAACACTCGTCTGTGTCTTTTGATGTAAGCCTTCATTCCAGACAAGCATAAGAGGGTATTTCTTTCCCCTTAAAATGTTAACAACACCTAATTCCAATCAATTTTTAAAACCCTAATATCTCAAGAGGAGAATTCATTTTTTATAAATGTTGATAATTTCAAATTCGAAAATTTAACCGGAATGAACCGTGTTCATAAATATGCAGCCTGGGTTCTAGTTTGAGGTAACGTGTATGTTTTTCATTGGCTGGAAAAAAAAACAACAAAAAAACAACAAAGACGGAATGATTTATTAGATGCTGGAAGTTGCAATATGTAACCTGCAGTTCAGTTGATTCTCGAGTGGAGTGGCACTTATCGTAAGGCCCTGGAGCGTGCTTAATAGAATTTAGGGGATAGAGAGGCCTCAGTATGGAGATTTTACATTTGAATTTTTTTTTAAAGGTGCCCCCCAACCCACTCAAACATAATATATTAAGTTTTCATTAAAGTTTTTATGAAACTTGAGGAGGAAAAAGGAGCGAGTAGAGGGAGCCTTTCGTGACACTTACATGTTGAATTGCACGGAAGGAGACAAAACTCGTTTTAGAACGTACATGGCATCGAATAAATCCTATCAAGGGACACCTCGGAGATATTGGTATATTTAATGAGCGGTAAGAAATTGAACTTCTGATTCTGCACGCAACCCATGTCATTTATGACACTTAAGGAGACACTGGAGAATATTAACCTTGAGCTTGAGCAAGACAGGGTGAAATTAGGTAACATTGGACCCTAAAACAGCCTGATTTGTCAAATGTATTCCTATATATAATATACAGTCCTTTGACTAAACGTTGTCGCGGTTTGATCGGCTTCATCCCTACGCGCCTAGACCGACTAGGATCACGGGGATAATTAATTCACAGTTACTAGCAGCCGCATATGTTATCTAACACGTCTTGAGCTCGCTGTTTTCGATCCCATTTAATTTGCTAAAACCATGCCTCGAGCATACGGCGAAGATTTAAACTGGCGAGCAGTTTGGATGACGCAAGTCCTAGGTAATTTACCCGTTATCCTTTTCGGTCTAGGCGCGTAGGGATGATCCGATCAACGACAACGTTTAGTCAAAGGACTGTATATAAAAGGTACAATCAACATCGTGTTAAGAGCGAGGACTCTAGAATCGTAGACACTTCGACTTTTTCGATTTTTTATTATAAGTAATATCATCATCCCTTGGAGCCAATAAATAAGATTTAGTTTCATGATCAATCGGTATATTTGAACTTAATGCTTCATATACACCTAATTCAAAAAACGTTGTCATCACCAAAGGCGATAGGCGATAGGTCATACCGACATGGAAATGGTTTCGTTGAATACAAAGAACATTGAATCAGTCTCAACACTAAGGTCCATGTTCTTGACGAGAATAAGGAACAGAAACACACACAAAAAAAAAAAAAAAAAAAAAAAGGAACAGAAACACATGTCATCACAGCTATTCTTGGATCTTGGAATGACATGTTTCCTATCGCTTTTCGCCTATCGCCTATTGCCTATCGCCTTTGGCGATGACAACGTTTTTTGAATTAGGTGTATATAGAGGGCTTGAAATAGGAGAATGTTAACTAGTAAATAATAATGTTTATGTTGATCAATCGGTATATTTGAACTCAATGGTTCATATATATATAGACTGAGAGAGAGAGGGTTTGAAGCAGAACATGTTAAGAAAATAATAACTTTTTTAAAAAACTCATGGTGTTCATGTTTCCTTTTAACTATCAATCAAACACAAAAAAAAACAAATAGACAAAAGTTAGAAAATAAGATGAAACATTAAGAAAAAAACAAACAAGTAAAATGAAAGCCAGAACGCGATAGTTTATTCCCTAGGATGTTGCCAATAGATATTGAATTATGAACGGACCATTAGATAGTTGATGGGGGGATTGCGTAAATACCCAAAAAAATATTGAGCAAGCACTTACCCCTCAAAAAAAATATATCGTGCAACCTCTTCTGTTAGAAGAAAAATATCTAACTGTACGCAAAACAAAAAACAAAAAAAAACAAGAGTTGAGCCAAAAAATAAATATCATGCAACCAAAATTCCTGCAACCTCCCATCAATTATCTAATGGTACATCCCTTAGGTAGAGTAAAGCTCTCTTTCTGTATTGCTTGATATCTGGATTAGGTCAAATCCAAGTTAATCCACTTATAATAGCATTGCAAGGTTAAAGCATGTTATTTTGGCTAAAGTTATCAAAGGTTGGAAGAGGGAAGGAGTTTAATTGGACTCCCGCAACGACACTTGTGCCTTTATAGACGAAAAATAATATAGATAAAATTTAAGAAATAGAATGGTGAAGATTTCGTGTAAGATGACAGAAGAGGGCAGATTGACGCCTAAGTTATCTACGTAAGTGACTTAAGTTATCTATATCTGTTGATGAGTGAAGGTTTTTTTCCTTATCTGGGGTTGTGCATGCCATCCTCTGGAGTTTGGTTGATAGTTTTGTTGCTTAGGTGTTTTTACGCCTTATTGACATTGTGCTTAAATGTATATATACATATGAATATTGACAGACAACCTTGCTGCAATATTGAAGTTAATGTAACATATATTGATCGTTTATGTACATTGACCCAAGTTCACTACCAGAAAATATCTATATCTTATATATGTATCATTATTATTATTATTATTATTATTATTATTATTATTATTATTATTTTATTGCATTTTGACGCATATTTGTTAATATCTTAACCTTCAAATATACATACATGTAACTTGAGTTTGTGCAATACGTTTCTGGTCGATACAGTAGCTGATAAGGAAGACCAAATAAGTTACTTTTTAAGTTTTGAATCTCATTTGATATCTTGCATCTCATTAGATATATATGTATAAATGTATACTACAACCTTTCTGCAATTAAGTGTATATATGCATATATATATACAGTCAATTCAAAAAACGTTGTCGTCGACCAACTCAAGCCTACGCGACTGGACCGAAAGGAACTCTGGGTAGCAATCATTGAAGCCTAATATTCCTTTCGGTCCAGTCGCGTAGGCTTCAAGCGGTCGACAACAACGTTTTTTGAATTGACTGTACACACACACACACACAGCCATATGCAAAACCTTCGAACCTTTTCTACATTTATACAAGTATATCAAAATTATATCAGAAAATTATGGGATGCTATTCCTGATATTTTTTCGAGTTGTCTATCTCTAGGGCTATCTGAAAAAAAAAATCAGGGAGGATATCCCATAATTTTTGATATACTTGTATATATGCACAAAAACACACATATTTACAAAATTAGGTTGTATTATATGAAATATATAATCTTGACATCGTTTTGATAAATTGTTCCTCTAATCGGCCTCCATGTATATATTTACCAGTAAGCTCAATTGCCTTTAGATGAGCTAAATCCCTAATGAATGTTTATTTCCGATTCTACTTCAGATTTAAGACAAGAGGATTTAAATAATTATCGTAGTGAAAGTCAGACAAGCGAGCTCGTATTTAAGTTACTGAGCTAGCAATTTCAAGACTGAAATATCTTCGCTACTGGCAGGAATACAACCGAAAAGAAGCCATAATAACCCAGCTTTAAAAGTACGTCAAGTAAGTATATATTATGATAAATATTTTCAGTTTTAGATGAGATGATGTGATAGCTTGCAGTAAGTTAAGAATAACTTCGTTTTTGCTTTGGTTTAAGATTACGACTAGCTGGTCAGTACCCTGTCTTTTTTCTTTCTGTTTGTTTGTTTGTTTACTTATTTGCTTGTTTATTCGTTTGCTCTTTTCTTTGCATTTTGTTTTACTTTTTGTTTTTTTGTTTGTTGTTTCTTTCTTTGTTTGTTTGTTCTTCTTTTTTGTTTGTTTCTGCCTTCCTTCCTTCCTTCCTTCCTTCCTTTCTTCCTTCCTTCCTTTCTTCCTTCCTTTCTGCTCTAAATACGCGTGGTATAAGTAAACAAGAAATAATAGAACGAAGCAACACACATGCCATTGATAAATCTTCTAAGACGGTGCGATAATATAGTACGACTGGGTTAACATTTTTTCCGTTTGTCGCTATGGTGAAGTCTAGATAAGCATATAATACAGACTTGGTTTGAGTGTATATTACAGTAATGATGAAAAGGTAAATTATACACCGTGAAAAGATGAAAAAACTTACTGACGTTTCGGACGCTAGTCCTGCGTCGCTCTTTTACTACTCCGACGAAGGACTAGCGTCCGAAACGTCAGTAAGTTTTTTCATCTTTTCACGGTGTATAATTTACCTTTTCATCATTACTGTTTCATTAGAATCACCGACGCAGCTCACACTAGTTTTTAGCTAGTTATCTCTTCTTGAGTGTATATTAATTAACTATCCTTTCTTTTTTTTTTTTTTTTTTGTACTTCATCAAGATAGAGCACGAACTGTTCAGAGTCAATAATACAATAACCTTGACTTTAAAAATTAGAGTTTCAAAGCACGACTTTTCTGTCAAGCTATGAATTAATCTTATATTCTGAGACTGTAATCTCTGATGCTCAACACAAAGACTCCTTGGTCTCTTAGATACGGGATTTTCTGCGTACGTCAATAGAGTTTGGATGAGCAGTTTCTCGTCTTGTCTGTCAAATCATTGCTAGAGTCTTGAAAAAAATTCAATATTTTTATGTCAACATGTTGATTCCAGCTAAGTTGATGTTCCAAGAATAATATTTTAAAAAATTATGGGAGATAATCATATTATCCAACTTCTCAAAATAAATGCTTCAGAAGTTGAAGCTTATTAATTAAAAACGAAAAAATATTTCTAGCGCTCAGAAGAGTGTCAAAATTCATTTTCTAATATTGTCTCAACAGTTCAAGATAATGGACCCTGAGCGTAGTGTTTTGCCCATTTCAGACCACTTGCCATTCTCTTGAGAATATTAATATTATTTGCTTGAGTTGTCCATATTCATGTGTCTTCTCGTGTGCAAGCGTTAAGCAAAGAAATAATACTCTAGGGAATGACACGTGATCTGAAATGGAAAAATAGTTGATTAGGCCTGTTTTCCAAAAAAAAAAGTTTGTTTTCTTCAAATTCCTTTTACTATGGTATAAATGCTACGGCAAAAGTTAAGACCCAAAATTCCTTTCGAGATTCGGTGTGGATAAGACGTACTAGCTCAAAAATGAGTAGCTGTTCGAGAGTGACGTAAAATGTGTTTTAACCAATTATCTTCATGCTCGGGTGTCATACGACATCTTGAATTGAATTAGCGATTTTTCCCATCCAGACAACTCCATGTCAGAAGTCAGGATTTTGTCGATTAAGGTCAAGGGACTAGATTACTTTAAATATTATCTATATATATTCATGACTCAGAAGTAAGCCAATTTTGAATAACATAGCAGTGGATGATATAGTGGTTTTAATCAATTGGCATGTGAAACAAAGTTGTAGACCTGCAAGATGCTTTCCCATTTCAGACCTCGTGTCATTTTCTTGTATAATATTCTTTGTTTGAGTTGTATCCATATGAATATTTCTTCTCATGTGCAACCAATAAACAAAGAAATAATATCCTAGGGAATGACACGTTTTGAAATAGGAAAACTTTACGCCCAATTTTAAAGAGATCTCTTAGTGCCGATTCACAGTCAAAGTAAAACAAAATAAAACAATGGAATTAGTGTCTTCAAAACAATGTATCATACCCACTATTTCCCCCCACGGACAAAGTAAAATCGCTAGTAATGATTTAAAATATTTCTTTAACAGACCAAGAAAAACACAAAAAGCTGTTTAGGATCCTTCCCTTTGTGTGTTTAACATTAAAGAAGCTCTGATTATTTTATAGAGTAGAATTGCCGCCGGGTTCATCTCCATCAGACGGCGACAATTTGACACTCGACCAGCAGTTTTTGCAGTCTATTTTATAAAAGTCTTAACTTAAGTACACTGTTGTCAGCTTTCACGGTGTTCTTAATGGTTTAAGGGCTCGAAAATAAATTACTTTTCTCTTGGATTGTCTCCGGCAAGTAAATGAATTAAGCCTCTTTTCACAGGCCTGTTGCAGCCAGTGATGTCTGCTTGTATCTTAGAGTGTTATGCCGTATTATTCAAAGCTGGTTCTGACAACTGATTTCACTGATTTCAGCTGGTTTTCATATTTCTTAGTCGTTTCTTTTTGGCTTTTTCTTTTTTTCTTTTTTTTTTTTTTGCCATTCAGTACTAATTGCTCATTTTTCTTGTTTGTTTGTTCGTTTTTGTTTTACGTTACGCATTTAATAATTGCATGTAGCTATAGGCCTTTCATCATTCAGTAAAAATTGGGAAAAAAATACTTAACTATATATATATACAATCTGAAATCCTTACTCAAGGTTCAAAAACACACTTTGCACAAAAAGCTTTCCGAAAAATCTTAATGGCTGTTAACTCAAAATTTATCTTCAAACATTCTTGTACTTAAAATGAAGAATTTTCACATACATTTGTTTGAACAGTCTTTCAAACATATACAGAACTCGGTTATCCTGTGGTGTTTCTACGACGTTTGAAGTCTCGCAAAAGACCAACCAACCTCTTTAAATCTTTCCTTTCTGAGAAAGCGCCCGTCCGTGTATTATATTTGACTAACCATTTCCTTGCATTAGTACAAATATAAGAATACTTGGATGCTTTTAAATTTTATTCTTGAGTTCCTGTTTTATATACATAAATGTCATTTCTTGCTTCTAGTGAATTTCAGGATATGATATTATTTTTTCCTTACCTAATATAATTGGTGAACTTTATTTCCATTTTATAAATGTCTTAGCCCATAAAGATAAACATGAATTTAAACCATAATGATCTTAACTCGTTTAATAAACTAGCATTTTCCAGACTTCCTTTTGTTACGATTAAGAGATTGTAAAGACTTTTCATCTTTATTTTTTTAATCCCAAGCAGAACACGACTTTAGCCGTAATGATCTTAGAACTAGTTTAATAAACTATAGCATTTTTCAGACTTCCTTTGGTTAATTATGAGATTGTAGATCTTTTTCAACTTTTTTTAAATTTTTTTTTACCCCAAGTAGAACATGACCTTAAACCATAATGGTCTTAGAACTCGTTTTAAAATATATATGTATATATATATTACAATCCCACTAGATTTAAATTATACTAGCATTTTTCAGACTGCCTTTGGTCAATTATGAATGTATATTAAATAAAATTGTCAATGTTTTTTATTTGCGTGGTTCTTTCTCAAATCCTCAAAAATGGAATCAAACTTAAGAAGTAAGACAAACTAGAAGTATTTTGATAATATCAAAGCAAAACATTATATTTATTTATTTTTTTCATTTCCTTGCATTTGACTGTTTAATGCAGCCATGTCCTTAAGTATCGTTTTAATATCTCGTTGCTACGCTACGTCAAGTGCTTTTTTTAGTAACGACAAAGAACATCCAGAGCACTTAAGGAAACAACACCATTAACTACGTACCTTCACCTGACAAACTAACCTTTTCACAGTTCAAAAAAAGCACTTATTTTAGACTAAGTTTTAACCATTATCTTCATTCCAAGTTTTTGATAGGAAGTTGAAGGAGTGTCCTATATAGCCTTGCTTCACTGCGGCCACATCTTTGGCGTTTCGTAGTTTTATTCTCATCTTAAGTGAGCTTGCTTTTTGAATGTTGACATTTTAACACGATGGACATTTCCGTTCAAAATTTTTTGCTTTGAATATGCAGCAAATAGAAAGTCAGAGATCACATTTTTCCCGTCCTGCGACTCACTTCTAACACGTTTTCTTTTTCAGTTTTAGGAAGGAAAAGAAGTGGCTTGGTTGAAACTTGAAGACAAATTCAAATTCAATAAACAGAACAGGTCTTTTTTGGTGGATTCTGCTTAATAAGGTAGGTTATTTAATTGTGCAAATGATCTTGAAAAAGCCAACACTGGTTGATTGAATCAATGGTAATGCGATAAAAGCAGTGCGCTAACAAAAAAGCAAAACTTGGATACATAAAGAAATAAACATGAACTAAGTTTTTATGAGCATTTCTGGATGATTGAAATGAGACTACCACTTGAAACCATTACATTTTGAAAATTTTTTTTTTCAAAATAGTTTTTATATCCAAAATATATATGTTCATTGTGTAATATAACACATTATCAAGCAATGCATGGTTGGAAACGAACCGATCCTTCGATCGAATTCAGCTTTGAAAATATCATATTTTAAATCCTATATAATTCTTTTTTTTTCTTTCTTTTTTTTTCGTGATAATTTTTCATGTTTTTCTACATTTAATTATCCTCTGCTAAGATATTAGAATTAAATTAGATTGACTTTACGTCGACATACATATTCATATCTTTCTTCTTTTTTACTTTTTATTTTTATTTTATTTTATTTTATTTTTTGTTTAGTTTCTTTTAACTTCATGGATAAAGATCTCCGGATAAAATATAACGGAATAGACTTGATGTTTCTAAGTATCTTAGTACCGTTAGTGATATTGTAAGAATGAATCTGACTTGTGCTTTATAACATATAAA